>NC_089497.1:19080891-19383833 GCF_036850765.1 Saccopteryx bilineata
TTCCAAAACTTACTACTAATTTTTATAATCAATTCTAGAATTAAAAATCATACTTCAAAATTATGAAGTATACTTAAGCATTCCTGACTAATCATTCTATCTTACTGGTTTAAGAGTGACTGAAAAAGAACCATGAATATAATTTAAAGTAAGTATAAAAAAAATAAAGATATCTAAGTTCAGCTAAGGGCATGAATAAGAGAAAATGTCACTTCAAAATAAGGAAAACACTTTTCACTTAAAGGTAATTTAATTTGAAAAATATTTGGCATATTGTTATTATAAGCTCAATTTGAGAAGTTAATGAACTATATCTCTTGGTAGGATTTTTAAAAATATAAATCGGGTTGTAAGAAATCTCCATTCTGCCCCTTCCCCCTTTGTTTCATGGATTTCTGGTAATTTATTATTGACCTTTACTATAGTTCGATACATGTACAGACTTCTAATAAACAGTAGGTCCATTGTAATAGTGAAGACCTTTTTTTTTTTTTCATTCTTGCTGCCCTGACAATGCCCAATACATATGCCTAACATACAGTCTCTGCTACAACACTGTATGATGACTCAAATGTCATCCAAAGGGACTAAATATTAGCATATCAAAAAGAGTGATTTGCTTCGCATTTTTAACATTATTGATATGTTTGAGTTTTGAATTTTCCTTCTATATATGTCCTGAATTTCCCAGGTTTAAGGTCAATGCACAGATACACAGAACTTAAATTTAATTTTATGATTTAGGGATACTTTGTTATTACACCCGTTTATGTGATGGTAATAGACATGTTGTAATACAAGTACAATAGAAAGACTACGACAAAAGGGTAGCAACACTGAAAGGTGTATGACTTAGTCAGATAAGAGTTGCCCAAAGGAAAGCAGTGCAGCTTTAATTCACACGCAGATGAAAAGGAAACTAACGGCAAATTGAAAAATGCAAAGTTCTGCTCACAAGGTGACCTGGGAGAAGGCAGTCCTAAGGGGGTGTGTGAAGATTTTGCTGGTGTAGTAGTAAGTACACATATATAATTGATTTGTGACAGTGCTAATGACAACCCAGCCAAAGAGAACATAAATCTACATATTGAAAGAAAGTTAGACTGTTGACTTGCAAAATTACAGAGGGGAAAGAAGACACATTTAAGTGGAGACAGGCAGCTTGTCTAAATATGGCTAATATTAAATACAGGTGATGATAGCATTTGAAATTGAAATTAAAAATAATCTCTGATTCACTTATTTTAAAACTTCCAAGTCTCCTCAGCTGTGTAATTCACCAGGTGCTGGTACAGTTGGAACAGCAAGCATATCCAATGATTTAAAAATAACATTCACGGGTGTCACCTGATGTCACTCGAGATAAGAAATGAGGTTCCCAATTAGAGAACGCTCTCTGGTATTCACCCTAACACCTCCCAAACGTATGCTACATATTTATGGCGTGCATCTTAAAATAATCATTTGGATCTTGAACATATTAAAGAGAATAAACTATCTGGAAGTTTTAAACTTAGTAAAGAAATGGTACAGTTTGCTTCTAGGAAGCTTAGGCAGGTACAGAGTTCTTATTTCATCATTGGATTTAAAGAAAATAAAGATGTTTTCATTCTTTCCCTTTAAATGGTACAAACCAAGTCAACTATTAATGTAGTATTCATGATTTTTTTTCCTTCAAAAAGACGTTTAAAACATACAATTTCAGACTAGTCAAGTGTGTAGGCTCCCAAATATATTGGCTCAGATTTGGTGAAGTAAGCAAACACCACCTATCAAGACACTTTGGCAAGTGATGTGTTAAGTGCTTTGTGTGCATTTATTTTTCCCAATGAAAGTCTTACAAGGAAGATATTTTATCTGTTTTACAGATAAAGTAGCTGAAGTTCTGAGAGGTTAACATGATTTCCCAAGATAAAAAACAAAAACAAAAAAACTCAGCATCAAAGACAGGATTGGCCCTTAAAGTTCTTGGGACAGTATAAGCTTTTCTATTCACAGACATAAATAATCTCTGTAAGGGTTGTTGCTCAAATTTATAAGGAACAAAAAAGTGTTATAATTTTTAACACTCATTGATGTTATTATCTCTTACCACTCGCTACCGATTTGACTTCATAGTTTGAAAATAAAGAATCATAAATGCATTTGTTCCTATTACTCAAGTCACCGATTGGTTTTCTTCTGGGATGTGTAAAAAGATAGCTTTCTCTGAAACATATTGTTAAAAATTACATTGACTTTCTATTATTCTAAAAATGAACAAACTTAACTCAATTTAGAATAGGGCCATGTCTGTACTGTCTAAGATCATTGAGCAGATCATAGATAGAGACTCCCTAATCTTATAAGAAATTCTGGGTGAAAAATATAATTGAGAGACTCATAGAAGATAAATCACAAATGAAAGAAAATAAACATAAAATATCCAACAACTCATGACAATTTTTGTGATGATTTGAACAATTTAAAATTTATTTATTTATTTATTTATTTATTTATTTATTTATTTACTATCTCTCACCCCTGAAGGTTATGAAAATCTGGATGAAAAATTAAATTTGAAGGGAAATATCGGATGGAAAAAGTATAGTACTGCCATATGCTATTTAGAAGTTTTCAAAGAAATGTTAGACTTTGTGGAGTTAACAACTCATAAGAAACTCTAATCACTTAATTTTGATTTATTTGGATGATCATGTTGGTCTGCAGAGACCTCAGTGAAGCCAGATTTGGCATTTTGACAATCACTGCTAACATCACTTTCCATCAAACACCAGGCAGAATAGTGTTATTCTTTCCTTATTAACTAATTAATAAGTTGAAAGCAGTTCCTAATGACTATGTTAAGGGAGAACAACATTTTCTGAGGTCTTTTAGCTTCTCCCACCAGTCTGACATTTGTGGACTTGCTAATTGCTGTCCTTCAGTTAGTATGAAGCCCATCAATCCAGTCGGTTTCCCTCACATCTAGGGTGCATTTCTTCATCTTGTACACAGGATTTTCTCAGAGAGGTTGTTGCCAACTCCTTGCTGAGTTTATATACAACAAGGTGACTACATTTTTCTAAAATTAAAAATGTCAGGCCTGACCAGGCGGTGGCGCAGTGGATAGAGCTTCGGACTGACTGTAGAGGACCCAGGTTCCAGACCGCAAGTTCACCAGCTTGAGCATGGGCTCATCTGGTTTGAGCAAGGCTCACCAGCTTGGACCCAAGGTCGCTGGCTCCAGCAAGGGGTTACTCAGTCTGCTGAAGGCCCGCGGTCAAGGGACATATAAAAAGCAATCAATGAACAATAAGGTGTCGCAACAAAAAACTGATGATTGATTCTTCTCATCTCTCTCTGTTCCTGTCTGTCTATCCCTATCTATCCCTCTCTGACTCTCTTTGTGTCTCAAAAAAAAAAAAAAAGTCAAAATGGCAAATAAGGCACTATGGCGTGATATAATAAAGTGAATTTATGCTCCCTTCATTTCACTGGGCAGAGAAAGATATAATTCCTGCTAAAGAGATGGGTGGAAAAAAAAGAAAATTAATTGCATGACAAAACTAAGGAATTATGCAAGCTTGTTTCAATTTTTATAGTATTAGCTCCAAGGGTGAATCCATCCCTATTATGAATCTTTTTGGAATTGAGATCATCCTTTCTCTATCTTTTTATTTCCTACATTAGATACTTAAGATTTTCTGACAGCCATAGAATTGTGCCTCTCTCTGAGCGACAGGTCTTTTGTAGAGGAACTAGAACCTCTTGCCAACTCTACTTCGTGATTATATTTGATTAAATACCAAAAAGTTTGGAGTAGGTGGTGAGAGGAGAAAGAGCTGATATGTTAAAGTGGAACTCTACAAGCTATTTCTCATAAAATTATACAGTATATATACTAACTAGATTCTATATTTTGTGGACATTAACAGAATTTAAATAGCTGAGTTTAAAATTATAGCTTTCTTTCTATAGTATGGTGTTGTTTTTTTTTAAAAAATACAAGGACAGACAGACAGGAACGGACAGAGATGAGAAAGCATCAATCATTAGTTTTTTGTTGTGACACCTTAGTTGTTCATTGATTACTTTCTCATATGTGCCTTGGCTAGGGTGCTACAGCAGACTGAGTGACCCCTTGCTGGATCCGGGGACCTTGGGTCCAAGCTGGTGAGCTTCACTCAAACCAGATGAGCCCGCGCTCAAGCTGGCAACCTCAGGGTCTCGAACCTGGGTCCTCCGCATCCCAGTCCGATGCTCTAAACACTGCGCCACCCCCTGGTCAGGCTATAATATGGTTTTAATGAAAAATATTTCTTTAAATTATAAAGACTATATTTGTAAATTACTTTTGAAGACAGAGCCTATTATTTTTTGTTTGTTTGCTTGTTTTTGTTGTTTTTTTCTGAAGCTGGAAACGGGGAGGCAGTCAGACTCCCACATGCGCCCGACCGGTTTCCACCCTGCACGCCCACCAGGGGGCGATGCTCTGCCCATCCGGGCCGTCGCCCTGTCGCGACCAGAGCCACTCTAGCTCCTGGGGCAGAGGCCAAGGAGCCATCCCCAGCGCCCGGGCTGTCTTTTGCTCCAATGGAGCCTCGGCTGCGGGAGGGGAAGAGAGAGACAGAGAGGAAGGAGAGGGGGAGGGGTGGAGAAGCAGGTGGGCGCCTCTCCTGTGTGCCCAGGCCGGGAATCGAACCGGGGACTTCAGCACGCCAGGCCGACGCTCTACCACTGAGCCAACTGGCCAGGACCAGAGCCTATTATTTTAAGATAATTCCTGTAAACTTTTTATTTCCAAATGAGATTTAAGGCACTCAGACATAATTGGATATTTGCCTTTATAGGAATTACTTTGTAATGACTGATATATTCTCTACTCCAAATTCAGAGATTATAGATAAGCTGCCCCAGATTGTCAAATCTTTGCTATGATAAATATAGAACTTCAGACTGAGAAAAAGCTACCAAATATCAGCTTATGGACTCCAATATTAGACAGATATATAGAAGCACTGATTGTTGCCTCAGTCAACATTTTTCAAACAAAAACATATAAAGGAAACTTTACAAATGTGCCTTTCCAAAAAAAATATGATTAATTGACATTATCTTACTATAATGATATTGTTTACAAATATTTATATAATTTTAACTGTTATTACCCTTTTTTTAATGTAGAGATGATTTTTCTTGGGGGGGGGCAACTATAATAAGCAAATTCCATTTTTATAAAGGGAAGAAAATATAACAGAAAAGTAATAATATCACTGAAAATTTTATAATTATGAAATTTTTCCTACTTTTAAAAAAATTACACTTCTTTGTCTATTTCTTTCTTTAGCTAATATCAGTTTTCCCTGGAAGACATTCAACATATAATTTAATTTAATGGCAATATGTTCCTTGTTATAACCACATAATAACTAAAAAGTAGACTACATAAAATTTAAAGTATATTCATTTAAAATATTAACTGACCCTTTGCAGAAGAGCAGAGTGCTTGGAGAGTAGTTAAGAACTCAGCTCATGTGAGAGTTCATTTACCTTATATATATATATTTTTTTTTTTTTATTTTACACTTATATCATGAACATAAGTTGTAAGACAATCACTTGCTGATGTTTATTTGACAAAACATAAAATAAACATAAGCAATTTTATTACTGCAGTAATGCAATTGAGATTAAGGTATAATGACCTGGGTTGGTCGCTCAATTTGTTTAAGCATTGTCTAGATACGTATAGGTTGAAGATTCAATTCCTGGTCAAGGCACATGCAGGAGTGAACCAATAACCACATAAATAGGTGTAACAACAGATCTCTCTCTCTCTCTCTCTCCCCCCCTCCCTTTATCTCTCTCTAAAATGAATAAGTAAAAAGAAAAGGTAGAGAAGTATCAGAAAATATGTCATTGTAGAGTCATGTGAAACAGACCATGTCAGTGAGGAAGGATGTGAATGCTTCAGCGTGAATAAATATCTTAACTTAAATATATACTAATTGAGTAGCATCTATTTAAAACTAAAAAAATAGTTTTATTATAATTTGCAATTGAAAGTTGAATTGTATTAGAAAATATTAATGCCAATTCACATATATTTACATATGATATTAAATCTATGGAATTTTCTTTTAAATAGAAGTGAATAATCCTTCCCAGCATGAAAATATAATAATTGATACCAACATCTAGCAATTTTTGAAAACAAATTAAAACAGAAGAATCATAGACATTTAAGGATAATTTATAGCCATTCAATATTTTCTTTGTTCTCATAAACGGATACTTTCAAAATCACTTTTAAATTATAGTAGACTGTGTAAATTTTAATCTTCAGAAAAACAAGAAATAGGTTTAAATTCATAGAAAGTGTAAATGGAAAATAAAACATTATTTAAATATAATGATAATAAAATATTACATTTTTAGAAGACTTTGTTTCAGTCAATGATAAAAACACTAGCTTAACTACTTATATAATTTTTAAGTGTTCATAATTTTTTTTTCTTTTTAAACTTGTCATGTATTTGGAAATTAGGCATCCAACTGTGTATCTGTAAATCAAATATTTACAGTTTTTTTCATCAGAGCAAAAATGCTTTTTGCAGTTAATTGCTTTTCTTGTGACTTTGGTTATTTGATAATGTATTTTATTTGTAATATAATAATTGGTTTATGGAATAAAGCAACAGATTATGCAAAATGCAATGTATTGTTTTAAAAAATAAGTGTAAAAATTTAAATTGTGTTCTAGCTTGATGTAAATAAGAGGTCACTTGAATGTGAGTTATTTTCCAGACTTAGCCAAATCTACCAGTGGACAATATAAAATCAATTTAAAGAAGAAAACAAGAACATTATTTAAAATGTTCCAATTGTTTAAATGGTCATAAAGATCTCCAGAAAGCAAGAATAAGGAACCAAACTCTATTAAGGCAACATTTCTGATGTTACTTGCTCTTCTATTTATTTTTTTCCACAGAGACAGAGCGAGAGTCAGAGAGAGGGATAGATAGGGACAAACAGACAGGAGCGCAGAGATGAGAAGCATCAATCATCAGTTTTTCTTTGTTGCACTTTAGTTGTTCATTGATTGCTTTCTCATATGTGCCTTGACCGTGGGGCTACAGAAGACCGAGTAACCCCTTGCTCAAGCCAGAGACCTTGGGTCTATGCTGGTGATCTTTGCCCAGAGCAGATGAGCCCGCACTCAAGCTGACAACCTCGGGGGTCTCAAACCTGGGTCCTCTGCATCCCAGTCCACGCTCTATCCACTGCACCACCGCCTGGTCAGGGGCTCTCCTATTTTCAGAACTGCATTTCCAGTGCAGAGACCATCAGCTTGATGTTTAAATGATATTATCACATCATAACTTCTCTTTGTTGCAGGGAACCATTCAGAGATAATTGAGAGAATCAGCTTCCATATCCATGGTTGTGAAATTCATGAATATGGAGGACCAGTTAAGAAACTTGAGAATTAGTTTATTGATATCCACTGTGTGTTCTGGAACCAATTCCCTGAGGATACTGAGGGACAACTATTAATATCATGATGAGGTAGCTTAGGGTGTAGAGAGCTAAAGTGTATATAATAACTTGGATATTTTATACAAAATTTGTGAGCAATTATGCAATGATAGATATTTTCATTACATTGATATTTTCAGTTACTTTCGATAACAGAAAAATATAACCTTATTACCTTGACTATTGGTTGGGCTTACCTCTTAGTTAAAATGTATAAAATTTATAAAAAATAAGATTTAAAAAATTGAAAGCAATGATTAATTTGAATATAATATAAATAATTACAGAAATATATGAAAGATTATTTTATATATTATAAAAATTATTCCAGTAGAAATTTGAAAGAGAATAATATTGAATGTATATTCGTATTTATATTATACTGAATGTTTTGAATTATTGATAAAAAGAATAACATGGCATTGTGATAATCTAATGTAAATTATACATGTATATACCTGAGGTAGAAAGAGTGTTTGCTAAATAGAGTTCTCTGTTGAGTTGCTGTGTTTTGGTTTTTAATTTAATTGTTTTTTAAATAAAATTTAATGGGTTTTATCTATTTTGAAGGTAATGCCCTCGGAAACAGACTCCAAAAAATATTCTGACTTTGTCATAATCTAAAATGTTCACTTCAAAACCGTGGAATTCAAAACAGAACTGCATTTACTATGTCACAGTGCTACCCATAGCAATTTTATGGTAACTGTCACTTTAACAGTAGACATCAACCCTGTCTAAATATACATTATTTTTATATAAAAAACCTGGTATCTTCTTTCAACATATAGTTCAAAGAGAGCTAATACAGTGAATAAGCTTTCAAAGCAACCACATTTCTCAGTTATGCTACTGTGAAAGAAAATTGTAGTCATTAGTCAAAAAAGTGAATAGAATTGGTTATATGCTACATAGTGACCTTCATATTGATTTTAAAAAATATCCTTCTAACTGCATGATAACAAAACAACTTTTGTGCATGACTTCACCTGTATAAAGAAACTATTTTCCTTTTGAAAAAACATTATATACTTATCAGTTTAAAATGAGCATATTGGCCAAGAACATTTTAGTTTTGAGATTCAAATGGAGGTAGAAAGAAGATATAACTACATAAAATTTGAGGCAAGAGAGTTCTTATAATTTTACTTAAGTTTCATGGAGTTTTGAATAAGTGGGTACACATATTAAATAGAATTTCAACTTGAAATGTTAACAATTACATAGATACTGATAAAATGAACATTGTCTTATATTTGTTTAAAAATTGCCTCAGCCTGACCAGGCGGTGGTGCAGTGCATAGAGCAGGGGTTGGTACCTTTTTGGCTGAGAGAGCCATGAATGCCACATATTATAAAATGTAATTCATGAGAGCCATACAATGACCCATGTACATTACGCATTATCCAATAAAAATTTGATGTTGTTCCAGAGGACAGCTGTGATTGGCTCCAGCCACCCGCAACCATGAACATGAGCGGTAGGAAATGAATGTATTGTAATACATGAGAATGTTTTATATTTTTAATGTTATTTTTTTTATTATATATTTGTCTGCGAGCCAGATGCCGCCATCAAAAGAGCCATATTTGGCTCATGAGCCATAGGTTCTCGACCCCTGGCATAGAGCGTTGGACTGGAATGTGGAGGACCCAAGTTCGAGACCCCGAGGTCGCCGGCCTGAGCGTGGGCTCATCTGGTTTGAGCAAGGTTCACCAGCAAGAGCCCAAGGTCACTGGCTTGAGCAAGGGGTGACTTGGTCTGTTGGCACCCCACCTCTACACCTGGTCAAGGCACATATGAGAAAGCAATCAATGAACAACTAAAGTGCCACAACTACAAGTTGATGCTTCTCATCTCTCTCTCTCTTCCCGTCTGTCTGTCTCTATCTGTCCCTCTCTCTGTCTCTGTCACAAAAAATATAAATAAATAAATAAATAAATAAATAAAATTGCCCAAATTGATTAATAAAATTTTAATATTGCCCCTTGTTTTCACACCTCTAGTATGACACTGGAATTCCATATAAGTATTCCAACAAAATACTAATAAGTTTTCAAATGTTGTCTATGAACTTCAGGCATTCCCTAAGTCTTTTTTATTTCCTAAGATTTCAATTGAGACTGAGAAGGAGATGGTACAGTTGATAGAGCTTTGGCCTGAGATACTGAGGACCCATGTTGGAAACCCCAAGGTTGCAGGCTTGAGGGCGGGCTCATCCAGCTTAAGAGCAGGCTCACCAGCTTAAGCCTGGGGTTGCCAGCTTGAGCATGAGATCATAGACATGATCCCATGTCGCTGGCTTGAGTCCAAGCTTTCTGGCTTGAGCCAGGGGCATTTGTTCTTCTGGAGCCCCCTGTCAAGGCACCTATAGAAATCAATCAATAAATAAGGAACCGCAACAAAGAATTGATGCTTCTCATCTCTCTTCCTTCCTGTCTTCTGTCCCTATCTCTCTGTCTGTCTGACTTTCTCTCTCCCTTGCCAAAAAACAAACAAACAAACAAACAAAAAACCCAAAATGATTTCAATGAACAAAAGTGCCAGTTAGTTTCAGTTTTAATGATGGTATTCAGGATGTGATCTCTAATGTAACAGATTTAGGGGGAAATTTTGGTGACAGGTTTTCTTAGGATATAGACAAAGATTAGCGTACTCAGCCTGCTACACTACTTTTTAAATGTGACAGTTTGTCAATGCCAACACATTTAAATAGAAATTGAAAAAGAATAAGTATATAGAGCTCAGTTCCATAGAATCATCTCAGTGTCTAACTATTTGAACATTAGGGTATCTGTTTGTATTCTGATGATAACACTTGTTGGCTATATCGGCTATACTAAGGAAAGTCATAGTCATAGTAAATGTAAATCTCAGGTAAAAGCATATATGAAATATTATGTTCAAATATTTGACATATATTTTGAGGGAGAAATTAATAAATTGGGGCACACCTGTAATATAACACCCAGAATATTTAAATGATACCTTAGAAAAAAATGATCATGGTTATTGAACTATTCACATTTAAGAAAACAATGGTTGATTAGGAAAAATACGTTTATTTCAAAAATATTAAATGTATTGTCCTGTAGATGGTACTATAAACTGGGTCTATAAAGCAAAAACAAATAAACAAACAAAACCTAAGATCAGTGGGAAATATTACTGGGAAATTCAATATAAGATATAATTCCCTGAAAATTATAGCTTTCTGAATGAAATTAGAATACCTTTTTATTGTTGTTAGAAGTCCTCAAGAGCAGATGATGCAACTTGCCTGAGATATTGTAGGAGAATTCATGACTGGAGTGAAAAATTGGATGACGAATCCTCTATAGATTTATGTATTTTGATGTTCTGTAAAATTAATGACTAAGATATTTGCTTTTAGTAAATATTTCCAAATGTTTAAAAGAGAAATGTAATATGTTGAAACACACAAAATTGCCAATGTTGTAGGTTTAAAGTGGTTGAACAGCAGCAATTTCATGTTGTTCATCTACATTAATAGTTTTCTAAAATTGTTCTCTTAAACAAGTCAAAATAAGTGCTGTTACTATTTTCACAGTATTTGTTCTGTGAGTATAGATGAGACTAAATTCAAGAGATGGTGTTTTATTAAATAGTTAGATTGACAAAATAAATAATATAGGAAGAAAGTAAAAGAGCAAATAAAGCTAATTGTCAATATTTCCACAACTTATAGATGTTGGCCTAATATATAAACAAACAATAACTAAACCAAAAACACATGAAAAGCAGTTGAACTAGAACTTGCAAAAAGTCTTTGTAAAATGGAACATTCTGCAGAAGTTATGATGTAACTTTTTGCTATTATTTTTTATATGAGAGTAAGGATAGTAAGACAAATAAATATATAAGGATATCATGATGGAATGATTACACATAAAGAAAGTAAAGTCAGATAAAAGGAGAAATGAAAGAGAAATTTAATGGTAAGTGGACATAACAGAACTCAAGACATCTTTACTCAATCCCAGCTGTCACTAATTCTTAAATGACTGAGCAAGGCATGAAATCTCTCATGGCCTGAATTAGCTCATCTGTATTGTATGTGGATTGGACTAATTGACTTCTAGAAAGATTTTGAGACCTAAAATCCTATTACTATTTGAAAATATTTAGGAATAAAAAAAAATAAAAATAAAAAGGAATCCTAGCCCTGGCCGGTTGGCTCAGCAGTAAAGCGTCGGCCTGGCGTGCGGGGGACCCGGGTTCGATTCCCGGCCAGGGCACATGGGAGAAGCGCCCATTTGCTTCTCCACCCCCCTCTCCTTCCTCTCTGTCTTTCTCTTCCCCTCCCACAGCCGAGGCTCCATTGGAACAAAGATGGCCCGGGCGCTGGGGATGGCTCCTTGGCCTCTGCCCCAGGCGTTAGAGTGACTCTGTTCGCGAAAGAGCGACGCCCTGGAGGAGCAGAGCATCGCCCCCTGGTGGGCAGAGCGGCGCCCCTGGTGGGCGTGCCGGGTGGATCCCGGTCGGGCGCATGCGGGAGTCTGTCTGACTGTCTCTCCCCGTTTCCAGCTTCAGAAAAATACAAAAAAAAAAAAAAAAGAATACCGGATGACCTTGCCAAAATATTCTTGTAAACCCACTGCACTTTAAGATGCTTCCACTCAACTTCCCTTCCTTATTTCTTCCCTTGATTCACACAGTCTGATTATACCAGCCTCTACTGGCTCCCACGTCTTTATTTTATTTTATTATTTTAATTTTTTGAATGAGACAGAGAGTGAGTCAGAGAGAGGGACTGATAGGGGCAGACATATAGGAAGGGAGAGAAATGAGAAGCATCATTTTTTTGTTGTGGCATCTTAATTGTTCACTGATTGCTTTCTCATATTTGCCTTGACCGGGAGCTACAGCAGAGCTAGTGACACCTTGCTCAAGCCAGTGACCTTTGGGCTCAAGTTAGTGACCATGAGGTCGTATTTATGATCCCAAGCTCAAGCAAGTGACCCCTTGCTCAAGCCAGATGAGCCCGTGCTCAAGCTGGAGACCTCGGAGTTTCAAACCTTGGTCTTCCACGTCCCAGTCCGATGCTTTATCCACTGCACCACCGCCTGGTCTCCCTCATGTTTTACACACATGTTTCTCCTCATAAATCTCTGGCATGTTTCATCTGCTTTTAGAATCTGTTTCAAAGATGATTTGGAATAATAGGTCACGTAAATGCTTTATATTTAACTCCGATAACTCATCTGTAACTTAGAGATAATAATACATAATTTATTTGGTTATTCTGTGAATTAGTGGACATTATCTTATAGCATATTGCTTAGGCAGTGGTAGTATTTATCATGCTCTAGCCAAATTGCACATCTCATTATTCTGTGTTATTGTTGTTCTTATCACTTTTGTTCATGCTCTCAACCTAAGCTGTCTTCTCCATCTATATTATACCTCGTTCCTACACTACGTACTTGAATCATCATTAAGGTCACCTCTTTCATACAACTTTCAAATATGTGTAATTTTTTCTCTTTAAGCTACTAGTTCATTTAAAACATTTTCTCTTGAGTGGCCATTATTTCTTTATTTTCAAAATCCCCCATTATGGACAGAAACTGTTATCTGATTAGGTGCTGTGTCTCATTTATATTTTTATTCCTGGGAATCTGACACATAGGGTATCAATAATTGTTAGTTAAATGTATTTTTAACAGAGACAGAGCGAGAGTCAGAGAGAGGGATAGATAGAGACAGACAGACAGGAACGGAGAGAGATGAGAAGCATCAATAATCAGTTTTTCGTTGTGACCCTTTAGTTGTTCACTGATTGATTTCTCGTATGTGCCTTGACCAGGGGGCTATAGCAGACCAAGTAACCCCTTGCTCCAGCCAGCGACCTTGGGCTCAAGCTGGTGAGCTTTGCTCAAACCAGATGAGCCCATGCTCAAGCTGGCGACCTCAGGGTCTCGAACCTGGGTCCTCTAAATCCCAGTCCGATGCTCTATCCACTACGCCACTGCCTGGTCAGGCTGTTAGTTAAATTTTAATAAATATTTATTTACTGGTAGTTATGAGTTATATTAAATAGAAATTGGCCATCGAAAACATTTGGCTTTTCTGTTAAGTGCAATGAGAAACAATTTATAAATTCTAAGCAGGGATGGACAAACAGAGTATGTGTTTTGTATCGATTGCAATAGACACTTTATGGAGAAGGTCTTGGGTCTTGGGATTTGAGTTCTGTTGTAAAACTGAATGCAGCATTTCTTTGTATCAAAGCTGTACAGTTGCCCTGGACTGATTACCACCGTGACTTACTAATCATGTTTCCTCTTTCTTTAGAAAGTTACTCCATCATTTTTTAGCATTAATAACTAATTTGTAATCTAACCTGTGCTATGAAACTCATAATAAAGGTATTTGGGTCTCAGGAAATAATGACCTTTCCCAATATAACCCAAATCAGTAACTATATTGCAGGGAAACAATTCAGACTTGCGGTAGTAGAAATTAGGCAAAGGAAATCTAATTTGGTACCCATCCTAGGCACTGGCCTGGCCTGATAAAATGGCATTTTTTTTCAAAACTTAAGTGATTTATTTTATTTTCCTCTAATCCACAGGAATTATTTCTTGCTTCCTCAGCAAGAGTACACTATAAAGAAATCTTAGGCACAGGTGTAGGGTGGTAGGCTTCAGAGATTCTGGAACTTGTTTTAAAAATACTACTGTAACTTCACTGTTTGGATGTATGCGGGTCCCTAGACTTTCAAACATTAAGGAAGGAGAATGAAAAACTTTTCCAAAAGCTCAGCCGAAATGATACTGTCTCAGATTATCTATGGTTCTTATCCCCTCCATTAGTGCAAGTAATCGAGTATTTGAATTTGAAAGTGCAAGTTTATCTCATTGTTCCATTAGAGGTAATAAAAGTGACCTATGTGAAGATATTAGATTAGTGCTTTTACTTAGTATTCACCTTATGCTTAGAAGGTGTGAAATTGTTAACTCATTCAAATTAAGTCATTATCCAGGTATGTAACAAATAGACTTGTGCTTAGAAAGCTTAACTAAGCAGGGGCAGAGAGAAGGAACAGCTCCGTTGAATGCTTCAGGAGATCTTTCTACTGCTGTTCTTTATTTTTACGTCTCATTAACAACACTATTAACTGTCATCTACTGTTCATTTAGGGGAAATTGAGCATCCTGCATAATCATCTTAATACTCTTTTAAGTACAGGAAAGAGTAGGGTTTTTTTTGTTTGTTTCTTTCTTTCTTTGTTAGTAATCTATAGTCTCACGTCATTTTGAACCTTCTTGTTGCTGATAAGTAGATACATGAAGAACATTGGTATACCAGTTTGCTAGGGCTGCCATGACAAAATACCATGAACTGTGTGCTTTCCACAACAAAAATTTATTTTCTCACTAGTTCTGGATACTAGATGCACAAGAGCTAAATGTTGGTGTGTTTTCTTCTGAGGCCGCTGACCCTGCCTTGCAGATGGTCACCTTCTCAGTGTCTTCACATGGTTGCCCTGCATCTCTGTGATACTCCTGTCCTAAAATTTCTTCTAATAGGAACACCAATCCTATTGGATTAGGGCTCGCCCATCTGATGTAGTTTCATCATAATTACTTCTTTAAAGTATCTTTAAATGCAATCACATTCTGAGTTACTGTAGATAGGAATTCAAAATACAGATTTTGAGGGGAGAGAATTCAGCTCATAAGAACTGGGGTATTTTTTTTTTTGTTTCTTCAAGGCATTTTTTTAATTTGAAAAGTATTCTAAATTCACATGCAAGAGATTTTTTATAGTGCAATCAGCTATGACATTGCTGTGTCTATAGAGTCCC
Organism: Saccopteryx bilineata; assembly: GCF_036850765.1. NCBI lineage: Eukaryota > Metazoa > Chordata > Mammalia > Chiroptera > Emballonuridae > Saccopteryx > Saccopteryx bilineata. Next base: position 19,096,248 of record NC_089497.1, read on the forward strand.
ATAGCTATGTGGTTTCTCAATTTCATACGGTTCTGAAGAGTATATTTAAACATAGAGGCTATCAAGTGGAGATCAAGTAGAAAGAAAAGAAGTGAATGAATGTAAGGAAAGAATGACAAATGAGCTAGGAGTGAGGAAACAAAGGTCAAGACCTCTATGATACAACAGTCAATATTTTTCTTCTTGCATCCCATGAAGGACACAGAGGTAAGATCTTACTTTCAGAATTTTTCCTGACCAGTTATAAAAGAAGGAGATAAGGAATGTTATTGTTTGAGCCCAGACTTCTAAAACAAAAACAAAACCAAGAGAGATGAGGTTTTTTTTTTGGGGGGGGGTTGTATTTTTCTGAAGCTAGAAACGGGGAGAGACAGTCAGACAGACTCCCGCATGCGCCCAACCGGGATCCACCCGGCATGCCCACCAGGGGGCGATGCTCTGCCCATTTGGGGCGTTGCTCTGTTGCAATCAGAGCCATTTTAACACCTGAGGCAGAGGCCACAGAGCCATCTTCAGCGCCCGGGCCAACTTTGCTCCAATGGAGCCTTGGCTGCGGGAGGGGAAGAGAGAGAGACAGAGAGGAAGGAGAGAGGGAGGGGTGGAGAAGCAGATGGGCACTTCTCCTGTGTGCCCTGGCCAGGAATCGAACCCGGGACTTCTGAGCCAGGCTGAAGCTCTACCACTGAGCCAACCGGCCAGGGCCGAGTTTTTATTATATATATATATATCTATTTATGAGCAAGGAATTTGTTTTTTATACTATAACATATCAATTTATCGGTTTTTCAATTCTACTTCCTTGCATTTCTTTTTGCAATGTGTAGTTCAAGTCTCTGTTTTTTGTTTTTGGTCTTATTTTTATTTTGTTTTAGACATTTTGCCCAATGTGATTAATATGATCACAAAATTATCCGTTATTATTCAAAATACTGTAAAGCCACTAATAAATGTTACAATGGACTATTTTTAAGAGTATCAGAAAAAGGCACATAGGGACAGACAGCATGATTGTAAACAGCTTAGAGACATTTATAGATAATACCAAGTTAAGACTTTATGTAGATTATTTTGTACTTCATGCAAACATACTAAGGAAGTTTCCTCTTAGTTTATATTGGTTTCTGATATTTAACATGGAAAAATCAAGTTCATTGTACAGTCTCTTTCATATAATTTGTTACTTTAAAAATTATAAAAAAAAGACAAGCTACAGACTTGAAGAAAATAATTGCAAAGCATATTTGACTTGTATCTAAAATATACAAAGAACACTAAAATGCAACTATAAGTAAACAAATAAATCAATCAAAAATGAGAAAAAGATCTGAAAAGACATCTTACCAAAGAAAATACAAAGATAGCAAAGGTAGCAAATATGCTCAATACCACATTTTTTCACAAAATTGCAAATAAAAAATATAAGACAGTACAGCCTGACCAGGCAAGTGGCACAGTGGATAGAGCATCAGACTGGGATGTGGAGGACCCTAGATCAAAACCCCAAGGTCTCCGGCTTGAGTGCAGGCTCATCTGGCTTGAGCATGAGCTTACCAGCTTGAGCACAAGGTTGCTGGCTTGAGCATGGGATCATAGACATGAGCCCATGGTCACTGGCTTGATCCCAAAGATTGCTGGCTTAAAGCCCAAGGTCGCTTGCTGGAGCTCAAGGTCGCTGGCTTGAGCAAGGGGTCACTCACTCTACTGCAGCCCCCTGATCAAGGCACATATGAGAAAGCAGTCCATGAACAGCTAAGGAGAGTAAGGAGCCGCAGCAAAGAATTGCTGCTTCTCATCTCTCTCCTTTCTTGCCTTTCTGTCCCTTTCTGTCCCTCTCTATATCTCTCTGTCTCTGTCACACACACACACACACACACACACACACACACAAGACACTACTACATAGCCCTAAGAATGTTTAAATCCAAAACTCTGACTATACCAAATGCTAGTAAGGATATAGAGCAATAGAAACCCTCATTACCGTATTTGCTTCTGGGAATGCAAAATTGTATGGCTGCTTTGGAGGACAATTTGTCTTTTTCTTACAGAGCTAAACTCAGACTTACCATATTACATAGTTATTCTACTTTGAGGTATTATTTACCCAAATTAGTTGAAAATTTATGAGTTCATCCAACCTATGAATCAGTGTTTAAAACAGCTTTATTCATGATTGCCAAATATTGAAAGAAACCAAAATATCCTTCAATAGTTGGATTATAAACAAACTACAGTGCATTCATACGATGGACTATTAGTCAGTGATAGAAGGATATGAGCTATGAAGTCACAAAGACATATGGAGGCAACTTTAACACGTATTTCTAAGTGAAAGAAGCCAGTCTGAAAAGGTGACTCGCTGTATTTTGGAAAAGACAAAACTATGGAGACATTGAAATGATCAATAGTTGTCAGAGGTGCTATTATTTGAGGAATAGGTGAATTACAGGGAATATATAGTTCACTGAAATTATTCTGTATGATTCTGAAATCCTGTATGATATCATGCATTTGTCAAAATTCAGAAATTTTTACAACACCAAGAGTGAACCCTCATGTAAACTATGGACTTTGGTCAATATCAGTTCATCCATTAGTATAACAAATGTACTATACTAAGGCAAAATGTTAATAAGGGAAACTGTAAGGATAGAGTGATTATATAGGAACTCTACTTTCTTTAAACCTAAAACTATTCTATAAAAGCAGCCTATTAAAAACATGTATAAAACAAAAATGTATGTTGATATAGTCTTTATTTTTCTAATCTACCATTGGATATTTTTCATCCAATGAGGAAAATTTCTCATTCTTTATGAATATGAAGAGATAGTGTAGGTAAGATTTGATTACTTTCTTTGAATATAGTAAGCAACACCTTTTCTTTATTTTTACTTAACTGATAATGGTCTTTGCAAAACAGGGTTTGAAACTAAATCCTCAGTGGCTTAGAAAGATTATTTCTGGAAAATAGTATGGGTGATATTGCTAATTCTGACCTGTTTTACAAAATATATTATTAGTTAAATTAGATAATGTGAATAGGCTACTAATAATGCCTTCACATAAAAAATAAATCATTGAGTTAATAGTAAAAGTATTTCTTCATAAAAGCATATTAACTTTGAAATATGATATGCATTATGACCACTCTTATCAAACTAATATATAATTATTATTAACTAGCATTTATTGAACACTTATCTATGCCAAACATGGTTCTGAAGTTATGCATGAATTATCTCAATTAATTCTCAAAATTTACTACTTAATTAGGCACTATTATTATTTACAACTAACAAATAAAATAGCTGACTGATACAGAAATTAATAAATTATGAGAGGTTCCACAGGTAAGTGGTAGAGCAAAGATTTAAACTTTGCTGTAGAGCCTCTCTATTTAACTTTCTACCCATTATATGCTAATTTTCAGCATTCCCAGTCAGAAACTCTTTTTAACTTCAGTTCACATACTTACATATTTGTGGTATTCATGTAAAATATCTATATTCACACACACATATATTTAATGAAAAGCATAATATAGCTGAATATTTATAGAATTAATAGTTAGAAGAACCTGGATTAGAATCCTTTTGTCTTCCACATACTGGCTGCAATGCCAGAAAACAATCTCTATAAATCTCATTTCGTCAGCTTTGAAGGAAAAAAAATTACTTTTCCTATTATTATTATGAGAATTAAGTAAAAAAATATATAGATTAACCTTTGTAAACAGTGAAATTGTAGAAATATAACTAATCAGTAATGTCGGGATAAATACATACTTTTTGTGCCACAGACTTGACAGTTACAAACTGCTTTATATCAAGGATAGAACCTTTCCAGATGCTGTGCCATAAAAAGTGTAGTAAAGACTGGTGGATGATAGTAATCTGTATTGCCTAAATTTTTATTATGTGGAATTATCAGAAACAGTAATTTCAGTTTTGTGCCATTGCAAACATGTTCACAAGAAAACGGTAAATTAACTTTTTAAACCCCATAACGGAGAGTGAGATGTTCTTTAATATCTACTACAAAACAAAACAGTAGAATAAAATGAATTAACAGCTAACCTGAACTAACGAGTCTGTCTGTGTGGTGAATACTGGGTCTGGCAATCATGCTGCCATTTTGTCTCTCAAACTTCAATTTTCTGGTTTGCATTATAAGTGGCTTCAGTTAAGTGTCCTCTCTCTCTCTTGCCTCCATCTCTCTCTCATTTTTTTCTCATCTCCCTTAAACTACAATCTGACAAGAAGCAATGGAAGGCAAATCTCTAACCTGTAAAAATAGTCACGTTCTACTTTGAGATTAACTTAAATATAGGGCCCTTCATATGCGTGACATTTCCAGTGCACCCAAACACAAAAATTTCTGATCACAGTCATTTGCTATATTGTTTTCTGATCACAGCTGTTGCCTGCCATTATAGATGTTTGAGGGATATTTAGCCTCCTGGGACATCTATGTCTTGGAATTTTATTTAAAGATTTTATTTATTGATTTGATAGAGAGTGGAGAGAGAGAGAGAGAGAGAGAGAGAGGGAGAAAGAGAGAGAGAGAAGGGAGGAGGGAGGAGCAGGAAGCATCCACTTGTAGTAGTTGCCTCTTGTATGTGCCTTGACCAGGGAAGCCTGGGGTTTCAAACCAGTGACCTTAGTATTCCAGGTCGATACTCTATCCACTGCATGACCACAGGTCAGTACTGTGCCTTGGATTTTTTGATTGATATAAAAACTTGTATTGCAACCCTAAATTCTAATTACTTATGAATGCTGTTTAAATGTGGTATCTATATATAATGGAATGCTACTCAACATAAGAAGGATGAAATACTGCTATTTGTGGCAGCATTAGTGGATCTTGAAAATATTGGGCTAAACAGAATAAATCAGTCAGAAAAAGCTAAGAACAATATAATTTCACTCATATGCAGGACATAAAACTGAAGCTCATAGACACAGCCAACAGTATGGTGGCTTCCAGAGGGAAGGGGGTGAGGATGCAGTAAAGGGTAAAGGGTCCAAATATGTGATGACAGAAGATGACTTTGGATGAAGGGCACACAATGCAGTATATAGAGGATGTAGCATTGAAATATACTTTTGAAGCATATATGATTCTATTAACCTGTGTCACTTTAATATACTTAATTTTAAAAAGTCAAAAAAGGGTAGAGTTATATATTAAATAAACCACCCTCATAATATCCTCCAAAAAGAATTATAAGTGTCCATGCTATATGTTGGTGCAAGAATTCTCAATTGCTAGAATGATAAATTGCAAAACACAAAATTGTTAAACTGTTAAAACCACTGTTCTTGATTCTATTTTCTCTTCTTTCTATGGACAGATATTTATAAACTTTATTGGTTAATGTGCATTTTATAATCTCCCTATCTTCCTTCATGCAAGTATTAAAACATTCATTATAATTTTATTATTATATTATATTAATTATATTATATTATGGTGTCATGTATGACACAATCTTCCACTATATTTATTTCTTGATCTTTTTATACATATTCCCTTACCCCCATTTTTTAATTTTGTCTCTGTAAATCTATCTCAAGTTATATATACATATTTATTGTATATTTTGGTAATATATACATATTATTTGTATATTGTATATATTGTATATTGTATATTTATTGTATAATTATTGTAATTTATGGGGTCAAAGAATAGAGTGAGTTGTAAAAAGTTGACCCCATTCGCAACCATGCTGGAAGCTCTTATTTTTTTCTGTGTATATTACGATATTTTATTCCTGTAAAAATGCTCAGGGTACACTGCCCTGCACCTGTTGTTGATATCAGCTCTCCAGCTACGTCAGGGTTTTTTTCCCTCAATTCTATAATTGTTTATTTTCTTTTGCTTTTTTAATTGAATTTATTGGGGTGACATTGGCTCACAGATCCATAGAAGTTTACAATGTACAACTCAAGAAAAAATCATTTGTATATGCACTGTATACAGTCTGCCCCTAGCAAAGCCTCTTTCCATTCCCACTTTTCTCTCCTTCACTCACTTCCACCTAACCCCACCCCCTTTCCCTCTGCCTATCACCACACTATTGACTGCGTCCATGTGTTATGCAAATATATATACACATATTTAGCTAATCTCTTCAACTTCTTTCATCTAGTCCCTCCAACCCCTACCCTTCTGCCAGCTGTCAGTCTGTTCTATGTGTAAGCTATTTCTCCCCCGCCAAGAAGGAAGGAAGAGGGCCAGAGCCACGAAGTGTGGAATAACAAAAGGCTTTATTGAGTACAGAGCACATCCCGCCCATGAGGTTCCTTGGCCCCGAGGAAAGATGGAGGCCAGGGAAGTCGCAAGGGGTGACCTGTGTGGGAGATATTTAAAGGGTCCCTAGGGTGGTCGAGCTAATATGACGTGGTGAAATCTCACTGGCTGGCAGATGGTTGCTTTTTTTCCAAAGGGTTCCTGGGAAGTTTCTTTTGGCGTGCTTAGTTGTGGGCGGTCCTAGCCAAAGTTCCCGGGTCTGACCTTTCCCATTAACCACTGACCTTACACTATGTGTCCATGCCTCTGCTTCCGTTTTGTTCATCGGTATATTTTGTTCATTAGATTCCACATATAAGTGAGATCATAATATTTGTCTTTCTCTGACTGGCTTATTCACTTAGCATAATGCTCTGTAGGTCTATTCTTGCTGTCACAAAAAGTAATATTTCATTCTTTTTACATTTATATTGTGTAAATATACCACAGCTTTTTTATTCACTCATCAACTGATGGTCACTTGGGCTGTTTCCAGACCTTGGCTATTGTAAATCATGTTGTGATGAACATAGATGTTCATATATGCTTTCAAATTTGTGTTTCAGTATTCTGAGGGTATATTCTCAGGAGAGGGATTGCTGTGTCAAAAGACATTTCCAGTTATGATTTAAAAAAAAAATCTTATTAAATTTATTGGGATCACATTGGTTAATAAAATTGCAGAAGTTTCAGGTGTACTGTCACAATACATTATCTGTACCCTGCAGTGCATGTCAATGATCCCAAATCAAGTTTTCTTCCATCACCATTTATGTCCTTTTACCATCTTCTGTCTCTGCCCACCCCAATTTTCCACCTGTAATCAGCTTTATATTTTATTTGTTTAATCACTTCTCCTTTTATAACCAGCCTCCAACCCCCTTTAATTTTTTGAGGTAACTTTATACTGTTTTTCAGTGACTGTGACTGCACAAGTCTTCATTCCTACCAACCGTGCACAAATGTTCCCTTTTCTTCACATCCTTGAAAACACTTGTTGATTTATAAATGAAAGTCATTCTGGCGGGTATGAGATGGTTATCTCATTGTGGTTTTAATATGCATCCCTCTGAAGATTAGTGAAGTTGCACTTTTTCTTCTATGTCTATTGGCCATCTCTGTCTTCTTTGGCGAAGAGTCTGTTCAGGTCTTTTGCTCAATTTTCAATTGTATGATTATATTCTTTGTATTTTTCGTATGAGTTTAAAAAGCTTTATAAATTTTGAATATTAACACCTTGTCAGATGTCTCAAGCAAACAGTCTTCCATTTGGTGGGTTGTCTTTTCATTTTATTGATGATTTCTTTTGCTATGCAAAATCGTTTTAGTTTGATGTAGTATCATATGTTTATTTTTTTGTGTTTCCTTTGCCCAAGGAGATATTTTGGCAAAAATATTGCTACAAGAGATGTCTGAGATCTTTCTGCCTATGTTTTTGTCTAGGATTTTTGTGATTTCATGACTTATGCCTGGCCAGTTATTTACCCATTAATCCACCAGCCAGCACCCATGCAATATTTTTATTTCTTCCTTAATCTAATTGTTAAACCATTTATCTTTTAATATCATACTATTAGTTTCCAGGTGTTTGAAAGTTTTTTAGTTTTAATATTGAATGTAATTTCTTGTTTCGTACCATTATGGTAAGAGAAGATGCTTGATATGATTTCAATTTCTTGAATTTGATAAGTCTTATTTTATTACATTCTAACATGTGGTCTATCTTTGAGAATGTTCCATGTGCACTTCAGAAGAATTTATATTCTGCTGATATGGGATGAAATATTCTGTAAATATTAACTAAATTCATCCAATCCAGTTTGTTTAAGGTTGATGTTGCCTTTTTGATTTTCTGTCTGGAAAAGCTATTCCTTGATCATATGGGGTGTTAAAATCCCCTGTATTGTTGTTAATCCCGTCATTAATATCATCCAGGGTTTTCTTTATATATTTAGGAGCTCCTATATTGGGTGCATATATTATATGTTTATGACGGTTGTATCCTTTTGCTCGATTGATCTTTTTAGTATTTTTGTTCATCTCCTTAGTTTCAGAGTGTGTGTATATTTTGTTCTGACTTGGGTCTCTTTTAGATAGCATATATGTGGGTCACACTTTTTTATCCATTCAGCTCACCTAGGTCTTTTTTATTGGAGAACTTAATACATTTAAAATTTATATTTATGATTATTATTAATATGTACTTATTTATTGCCAATTTATTCTTTATATACATTTTTCTCTCTTGATTTCCTTTTTTCTTTCCTCTTCTTAAAGCAGGCATTTTAGTTTTTTTTTTTTTTTTTGCAATACTGGTTTGGTGGTAATGAAATTCTTTAGCTTTATTTAATTTAATTTAATTTTGTTATTTTGTCTTGAAAACTATTTTGCCTTCAATTTTAAATGATAGTTGTAGGGGGGATGGAAAGTGGCTTAGAGTATTCTTGGTTGTACGTTCTTGCTTTTTTCACTTTGAATATTTCTTGCCTCATTCTCCTGTCCTGATGTCTTTCTGTAGTGAAATCACCTCCAGCCATAGGAGGCTTCTTTGTAGGTAACAAGTAGTTTTTCTCTGTGGCTTTTAAGATTCTTTCTTTGTGTTTAATTTCTGGTATTGTAATTACGATGTGTCTTGGTGAGGGCCTCTTTGGGTTCATCTTGATTGGTAGTCTCTTTGCTTCCTGAACTTCTGTGTGCTTTTTCCATCCATTATTTCTCCAAACAGGTTCTTGATCTCTTGCTCAGTTTCTTCTACTTCTGGTACCCCTATGACATGGATGCTGTTAACTTTGATGTTGTCCCAGAGGTCCTAAATTTTCATAATTCTCTTTACTTTTAGATTCATTTTTGGGTGCTTACTGTTATCTTGAGGAGGCAACTCCAAAAGTCCTGACCTTCCATGGTACTTTGCTTTTCCTGCATGAGTGAGCTCAGCCTCCTCACACAGGTGAACTGAGCCAGATGGGACTGTCCCAGTGATTCAGCTGATGGGGAAAGGGATAATGCTATACTCTTGAGGTGGGGGAGAATGGCCTTCATTCCAAAGCCACAGAAAATCCCAACTCTGTTCTACACTCTGGTCTTTCTGCGCGTGGCTTAACTCAGCCAGGCAGAAGGTGCAAGTGACCCAACAAGAAGGGATTGGGTGCTAGCTGTGCACTCCAGTAGGGGGAGACCAACCCTCTTTCCAGAGCCACAGGAAGTCCTGGCTCTGTGCCGCACTCGGGTCTCCCTGCCTGCAGCTGAACTTAGACAGATGGTACTGGTCTCCTTGCCTACAGTTGAACTTAGACAGATGGTACTGGTCTCCCTGCCTGCAGCTGAACTTAAACAGATGGTACTGGTCTCCTTGCCTACAGTTGAACTTAGACAGATGGTACTGGTCTCCCTGCCTGCAGCTGAACTTAGACAGATGGGACAAGTGACCCACACATGGCAGGCCATGAGAGGGCTGTTCACTGGAGGTAGGTAAAGGCTGGCCTTTCTTCTCCATCCATATTGCTCAGTCACTGTCCTAGTCTCTACCAAAGGCCTCCCCAGAAAAAGAGTGTTCCAAAAGTCACTGCTGAATGCAGTCAGCAGACCCTTCTGTGGCCTGAGCTCCACAGGTTGGCTCTGCCAGTGGTCTGGGATGGGCAGTGCACTCTCCAGCCTCCTGCTATAACAATAGGGGTGCTGGCCCCGGGGAAGGGCATTTAGGTCAAACTGGAGGACCAAACCTTTTTTGATTTTTTACCATAAGATGGTTTGAAAGATGATCTTCCCGCCTCCATGCTCTGGGCCAAGGGTCTCTGAATGGGGTCTCACCCTACACTCTGGGGGGCAGGGAGTCCTGCCATTGTTATATCCCTCTGGCTTCTCATCTACCACACCTGGGTGTAAGGGCAGCCTTTCCCCATCTCTATCCTTCCTACCAGTTTCTGCATTACTTCTGCAGGTCCTTGGTTATAATATTTTAGTCCAGCTTGCCATCAGTTGGTTACTCAAGTTAGCTGCTCTATACTTGAACTGTAAATCCAGAGTGGGGCAGGGAGCAGGTGGTTGCAGCCCCCACCTACTCTGTAGCCATCTTGGAATCCCCTAGCCACATCAGGTTTTATTTCTATCCTGTTGTTAACCAATGGACGCTTGACCTACATAAGAAGGTTCCTGTTTTTATGCTGCTGCACAGTTGTTGTTGTTGTTTTTTCAGGATGGTTTATATATCCCAGGATTTGTGTGAGAGGAGAACATCCCTCAGAATTATCGCAGCTTATGCATTTGTAGCACTAACTCTGTTCTGACATCCCTACTGCTGTTCCCCACAAAAGATCACATAACTCTTTCACCTCAGGTGTTCTTACACATATTAATATTAATTATTGGGATTATTAATCTTCTTTAACATCTGTAGCATCTCCATTCTAGGCATAACTAACTCTACAAAGTGGGTAGAATAACTGAGTAAAAGTAAAGGATTTTTAATGGAGATCTCTTTTTTTCGGCATCAGAATTATATTTCAAATATTTTATTGCATATTTTTTATAAAGTTTACTTTACAATGTCAGGAATTGAGAAGTTAATTGCAAAATATGAAATAAATAGTGCTTTTACCAGTGAAATGTACCTTTAAAGCTCTTTTGAGTTGGAGGATGATGCTGGCTGGCTATGGCTTAAATGTTTTTTGAATAATATTATTTCTACATGGTTTATGTGGTTTTGGGACATGTAAATAAAACACTTATATACATAACAAGCTACCTTACAAATGGATCTTCCCTGCAAGCCATCATTAGCTATTTCTCTATCCATTAATGTATTTCAAGGTACTGATGAATTCTCTATAAGAAAATCCACTTTGTCAAATTTACTCAATTAATACTTTTATTTTAATGCTTATCTATGACAGAGAAAAACTATTGGTATAAAAGTATTCTGGAAAGAAAACAGCATGATTTCAGACCACTGAAGAATAGCAGCTTCTGGTGGTTCTGTTTCAGGGTGTTAGAGATATGAAGTTACATCTTCTTGTGGAATAATTTGTCTTTCCTCTGAGTTCTGAGTCTAGGAAAGGATCTAAAGGGAAACATCAACTAGCTAGACCAACAGCTTAAATGACTATGAACAAATGCTTGACTAGAACATTTGTTTAAGCGAAGTATTTTAATAAAATATAATCCCAGGTAATGCACTGGGTACATTAAGATACTTTGTTGAGGTTGTTAAGTCGATTTTCTTGCAGACACACTTTCTTTCAAGTAAGTTTCCATAGAAAATACAGGCCTTTCTAAAATGTTAACAATATAAAATGCTCAAATATAATTTGCTTCGCAGAATTGTCACCTAAATATACATATCAAAGTACAAGGCAATAAACAAAGGCCTTTTTATGTTATGATGCTGTGTATAAAACATTAAGTAAGTATTTTAATGCTAACCATTTTCTATTTCTTCTCTCTCATAGGTGAGTAACTGAAGGTTAAAATCAGAATTCTTCATATGAAATATTATATGCATTTTGTTACTGTCCTGTGGGTAAGTAAAGAAACGGACTTGGCTTCTGCACCAGATTGAATGCGGCATCATGCACAGATATAAATTAGTGAGTGGGAGCACTCTGTCACTGGGAGTTATGATAAAATATTTAAGAGCTACTTGAGGTTAGACTAAGAGTATTTTGGGGGAAACATTTTCTTGTTGTCTGGAACGCCAGTGACTTGCTTTGCAAAGTTATTGTCAGTGAATGTTATCTCAGATGGAAGAGTGTTTGAAAACATAAATGGAGATATGACTTTGACTGTTTTAGGTATTAACACTGAAATGTCAATGACATTGGGAAAAATAATATTACATCAAAATTAGAAGTAAGGACTGCTCTTACTTTTTCTTAAACCTATGTAATTTAGATTTTTTTTTTATCTTGGAAATATGAGTTTATCCAGTATAATATCAAATATAGATCAAATGAAATGCACTTAACTGAGGCTTCATGTTTAAAGAATAATTTAAAGAGATGATGAATGAATTATTCTATTCTTAAATTTCTAAGTGAAAAAATGTTATATATTTTTTTTTTTTTTAAAAAAAGAGCTTTTGTAAAATTAAAAAATCGTTTTCTACTCTCAGTCACTTCTTAAATGGTGATTTGGTCCAAGATATGAAAAGTATTTTAAATAAGTAACTCTTCACAAATTATTTCAAAACACAAAACAGCTCTTACAGTATAATCCAAATGTCAGGAAAGTCTTTTTATTAAATATTAATTGTATTCATTGAGGTTATTAGTGCACATTGAAATTTATGAGCTGGAAATGTACTTTAAAAATTAAAGTATTGCTTCCCTTAAGGTTTGATTATAGCATTAATAAATTATATTATTTAAAGAATATATTCCAGAGAAAGTAGGATGGATGAGATTTCTGACATAATTGCATGATGCCATTTTATAAACAGTATTTTCTTCTCTTTTTCTTTGTCTCTGCTTTATTAGCATTCATGAAGTGTAATACTGGTTTTGATTCCAAATTTAGGTGCAGTATGATGATAAATATTTTAAATAAAAGTTTAAATAGTTTTTTATGTTGTTACTTTATTGAATATATTGATACACATGGAAGTGGATGGAGAGAAAATAGTGTTATTTTTTCTGGTTTTACATTTGTGACATGCTGTTTCTTCGCATGATAAATTGTTTTTAACTTTAAAAAAAGCAATTTCTTGAAATGATCTATTTGTGATACAATTATGTATTTATTTTAGCTTGTGAGAATTATTTGTAAAGGTCAGAGAAATTAATGAAAATGTATATTAGTGCTATTATATCTCAAATTCTGACATAATGATAATTGTCTATAAAATATTTAATTAGAACAGCATCAATAACATATTCCATCACATCAGACTAGGTTAATGGCTCTTACTTTGGAAGCAATTAACATAAAATGAATAGTTGGGAGATATATTCTAATAGGGAATCAGTCTCTGAGTTTTGCATAGAATTCTCAATGGAGCAAAGTTACCAGGTTATTTCATCTGAGTTTAAACTGCTTTAAAAGCCTGTTTATTTGCTCAGTCTGCTAAGATAACCCAGTAACAATAAAAAAGGGTTTGTTTGGGTAATAGATACACCTATTACATAAAAATTGTCATCATTCTAATGTTATTACAATCATTACTCATAAATAATTGATTAAAGTATCAAAATTAGGTTAATTAGCATAACTTTTGGGTACATATTAAAGTACACTAGTGTTGGAATTAAATGCTTTTATTATTTGAGAATGTGTTCCTAGGCATTTGTGCTTAATTATACATGTGTAAATTTAATTTACTCTTGAGATTGACAGAAAAGTAGCAATAAAATTTTATTAAGCACCATAAACCTATTAGTATGAACTCTGTGTAACATCAAAAAATGTTCAGGCCCTGGGGGGTTTGCTCAGTGGTAGAGCGTTGGCCCAGCATGTGGAAGTCCAAGTTCAATTCCCGACCAGGGCACACAGGAGAAGCGCCCATCTATTCCTCCACCTTTCCCCCTCTCCTTTCTCTTTCTCTCTCTCTTCCCCTCCCACAGCCAGGGCTCCATTGGAGCAAGGTTGGCTCAGGTACTGAGGATGACTCCATGGCCTCTGCCTAAGGTGCAAGAATGGCTCAGGCAATGGAGCAATGCCCCAGATGAGCAGAGCATTGCCACCTGGTGGGCATGTCGGGTGGATCCTGGTAGGGCACATGTGGAAGTCTGTCTGACTGACTTTCCACTTCTAACTTCGGAAAAAAAAAAAAGTAGTTCAGCCTGATCAGGCAGTGGCACAGTAGATACAACGTGGGACTGGGATGCAGAGGACCCAGGTTTGAGACCCTGATGTCACCAGCTTGAACATGGGCTCATCTGGTTTGAGCAAGGCTCACCAGCTTGAGCCCAAGGTCACTGGCTCGAGCAAGGGGTCACTCGGTCTGCTGTAGCCCCCGGTCAAGGCACATATGAGAAATCAATCAATGAACAAACAACTAAGGAACTGCAACAAAGAATTGATGTTTCTCATCTCTCTCCCTTCCTGTCTCTCTGTCTCTATCTGTCCCTCTCTCTGACTCTCTCTGTTTCTGCCAGAAAAAAAAAAGAAAGGAGTAATCAAGTTTTCTATGTATTCTCATGAAGTAGTGTAAACTTTGGAGTTATAAAACGTTTCTACATAGACTCTTTAAGTATCTTTGTATCAATAAAATAAGTAAGATAAAATATGTAAGTTGAATATTAAAAAAGAGAAGTACCTATTTAGAAAAAAATAGGCTTGCTCTGTCTCAAAAATTCATAAATAAATGTATAATGAGAGAGATATTCTTAGTTAAAACAAAAAATTAATTGGAATAAAGAGAAACGTTTTCTGTTAATTTAAGCATTTATATTATTTTTGCTGTTTCAGTAGCATTCCATATTTTAATTTAAGATAGGTATTAAAATATCTATGAATGCTTTGCACAATAAACAATATTTTCTAGAGCTCTAGTTATTGTTCAACAAAAATTAGTAGGCACTATATCTATATTTACAGTCTGATATGTTGAATTCTTATAAAATTCTTAACTTTTCATTAGGAAGGTAAGATAGGCTAACTGAAGTTATACTACTTATCACATAGGTATATGCCCAAGTGATTATAAGGTCATATCAAGAGAACTGTCATCCATATTTTAATATTGTCAATTGGGCACTTCTTCATTGCTAAAAGCATTGATTACTTGTCTGAAAGCAATAACAGTTCGCATTTGTAAAGCACTTTATGCTCTTCAAAGTGATTTTGCATGCGTTGTCTCATTTCGTCTTGAAAGAGGGAAGCTGCACATTAAATTGCCCAGGTGGGATGAGGAAACATAGTGTTCAGCCATAACGAATGTCCCCTCATAGACAAAAGTGAATACATATCTGGTAGAGACCTGTTTATAGCAATGGGAGAAAATCAACATCTCTTGTTATATTAGGATCAAGATTTCTGGGAATATGCCCACTTTACTCTTCATGTAGTTTTTATAATTCTTCTCAAGTTAGTTACTGTCAGAACTAAATTCAGATATATAACCCTAACCCTAACTCTTCTTCCTTGTCATTTAAATACTTAATAGACAAATATTTCTATGAAAAGCATTATAGAATTGACTATTCAAATCCAAAATACATTGCGTGTATCCCTTCCTCTAACAGGTTTTCAAAAATGACTGTAATAACCAAATAATATTAGGGATCAGGTGCTTCATTTTAGAATGTTTTCTGCATTTGAGAGTAATAACCCAAGTCTTTTATATTAGTATAAAACCTCTCCTACTTTGAATATAGATTTTATTTCAAATATGTATAAAAGTCATTTTATCTATGAAAAGGTTGGGCACATGTTTAGTCATTTTTGACTACCTTTAAAGTTTTTAGTTTATTATAACAAATAGGATGGCAGACAATCCCAGCAACATGCAAATGCTGTGTACTTGACTGAAGGATAATTTCTCTCTTGGGTCCTTTGAATAAAGAGGTAAAACCTCAGCCATAAACATCGAGCAGTAAACGGTTTCAAAATAAGCATCGATTGGACTTTCTCTGGCTCAACTTATTTAAACCAAATATGCAAATCTTTTTATTGATCTGTTTTTATCAGTTTCAGAGTAAATAATATTAGGTAAAATAGTATCTTTATTTCAGTTTTATTGACCTTGATAATAAAGGTATCATAAAATAGTGTCCAGATCAAAAGTTTGGGTTATATTAGTAACAGTTTAACTACTATTTCTCATTAGCCATTATTTCTTATTTTCTAAGCCGTGATTTACAGCAAGAACATAGATATAAATGTGCAGATACAATTTCATTTCTTTCCACTGCAGGCTGCCAGCCCTGTATAGCTTCTTTCATAGGACTCGAGAAATATTAGAGGTTTTCTGGGTCATTTATTACATTAACTTGTTGAAGAACTCCTCCCTCCCCTGCTCACCACCATCCTCCACCATCCTCATTTATTTTGCTAAACTTCAAAAACTGTGAAAGAAATATTAATAGGCTTTGATAATTCTTTACAAAGTTTAGCCAAGTGTTAGTGTGGAGGATAACTAGGAATAATGAATAATTTGCTTTTTTTAAACCATAAAGAAAATAAAGTAGCTAAATCCCTATTATTGTATCTCTTTTCCAAAGACAAAAGTAATACCTGGTATGAGTCTCAAGTCATACAATGGTTATAACAACCTGATTATTCAGAAGCAGGACTGTTGCCAGGAAGTCCAGACAAGCCTCTACAGAACTAGGAAAATCCAGGCAACCATAATGAAGTTGCCATGTGAACCATTAAAGAAAAATGATCCTGGAGTGCTTTTCATAAGACTGGATTAGAGCTTTGTAGATTCAAGAACATGCAATAAAACCAAATATTTGGAGAACCAAGCACCAACTGGATAAGAATTCAGGCTGAGGCTTTTCTCTCCATTCTCTCCCTTTCTACACTCTGTACTTCTGTGGGTGGTCTCCCTTGGAATTGACCATGTGATCAACATTTAAGGGTAAATTATTCTTTGCTATTTTAGTCATTTCATAAACATACTTCCAAATTTAATGGCATTTAAATCCATTGCAAATAAAAGTGAATATTTAGAGATATATTAGTATAATATTATCTAACCTACCATGAGCCAATGTGCTGCATGCATTGACTGCATTATATTCAGCCTCCTAAGAGCCAAACAAGAGATATGTTAACTTATTTTCAACAAAATAGTGGCTCATAGTGGTTAATTAAAAGCCAGAAATTATCTAGCTTGTAAGTGGTGAGGAAGGAATTAAAACAACATTTGTCTCCTTTCAAAGTCCATGCTTTTACCTACATTTGCATTATATAATCTAGAAGTTTAAAGATGGTTCATTATAAATGTAAATAGATTTGGTTAGTGCATGTGTGCATGTGTGTGTTAAATACCACTTCTCAAATTTTTTGAAAGTTGTAATTGGCACTGAGGTATAGTGAATAAAATCAGTAGAAACTAAATGGCCCCGAAATTAACTTTAGGGGCCATTTAATACTTATTATTTGAAATCAGAAAGAATATCCAGGAAAACTGAAAATTACAACCTTATCTAATATAAGTAGAATCTCTTTAATAATAAATGAATTAGAGTTTGAAAGAAGTTAACTAGATTTCAAGTAGACATATTTCAAAAATATATGTTTGAACATACTATACATCTGATAATTAAGTCAGAAAAGACAGTGAAAGAAATGGAAGAGTTGAACTGTTTACTCTCAGTGGGTAAGGAATTCAGAAAATAATACTTTCTGACACAGTTATTTCCACATTACATTGCTTTTAGAATTCTGAATTTTGTTTGCTGTTTATATTTTTTATTGGTATTTGTGTGAGACAAAAAAAGTATCACTGAAAATCTTTGTTTTACTGATACTGTGTTTTATATATAGATTGATTTGTTACAAAATAAATTCAACTTATATTTAAATCACTTCATTATATATACTGATATATTTATGTTTCATAGTATCTCAATTTTTATTACCTGCCTTGAAAAAATGTAGTTTAAATTGTTAAGATATATAACAATTTATAATAAGAAACCTATTATTGCAATTGGTATAGCACATGCTATTAGAGATGATGGAATAAATGGTGTGTTTAAAAGGTCAGAGAGTAGAGATGTAACAGGATTAAATTATATTAATTTCAGGATAATTCACACATCAAAAATATCCACAATAAAACAAATATTATATTGTTAACTTTTCTTATATATTGCCAAAGAAAAACCAAATATTTATTCTCAAATCAATAAATAAAGAATGTATACATATAAAGTATAAAACAAGATATTGGAACAATAAATTTTTTATTTATATTAGTCATAGCTATACCATAAGTGTATTTTAAACAGTTTTAACTACTATAAAGTTATAATCCACAGATTTCAAGAGTGTTTGAGTTTAGTTTGAATTTATATTGAACAAATACTTAGAATTATAAAATAATTCCAAAGAAGAGATCTTTTTCTAAAAAAAAAAAAAAAAAAGCAAAACTTAAATATATACAATTATATTTTTTGGGATTGATTTAATGATAAAAGTTACTTAAAATTTACTTTGGTAACTCCAGTCTTAAAATATATTTTCCTAAGTATCAAAATATTGAGTATTCATTATGAATCCTGTGAATTGTTTTTGTTCTTCATTCTTTTTTTAGAGAAAATCAAGTTTCTGGAATGTTCGCTGATGCTGATTTAACTACTGAATTTTCTTTCTTTGTCATGATGGGTAATTGAAAATTAATGAAAATGTATTCCAAATTAATTTGAATTCAATTCAACAAATACTTGGCAAGCATATATTATAATATAAACTACAGTAGGTATGACAGAGATGCTAATACAGTAGATTTATGTAAAGATAAGCTTCTTGACATACATAATAAATTTACAATTCATTAGAATTATTAAATTCAACTGAAAATGCATATACCTATAATGTTACAAAAATCTATCTACCCTTTTAGCTCAACATTTGAAAAACTCTCACTCGGTTTATTATATACTATAATAATTATTTGTTTATATATTTTTCTATTTTTTTGGCCAAAATCTAAAATCTTATAATATTTTAAATATTTTAATTATACCTTTATGTTTAAACCAAATGTAAATAATCTTGCATTGCATACAGCACAATTACTTCCCGAATTTTGTCTTATATATTCCCATAAACTCCCACACAATTCATATGCATATTTATTCATTTAACAAATATTTATTCATTACACAAATGTTTATTAACTGCCTCCTACGACGCTACCAGAATGGTAGGCCAGAGGTTTATGTATTCACTGTCTTCAAATGAGTAAGAGATTGGCAAACAAAATTGTAAATCAAAAGAGAGTCAAAGATATAATAGAAATAATAATCAGATTAAAACTATTTATAGTCTATAATTTGATGACACATAAACTATTTCAGAGTTTTCATTGACTTAAATGAAAACATCAGATGGTATTTTGTAATGTACTCAGTAAAACAACTTTCTCATTATGAGTGCGTTCAATCATAGAGGAGGCTGGATTTAATCTTGATGAATAAATAGTAACTATTTGTGTCATCTACTTTGCCTGCCTCTCAGCCAAAATGGTACTTGAATCCCTTCACTTAATAAGTATTCTCGAAGTTTATATTTCCTAAACTTCTTTTGCAAACCTTACTTTTTCACTGATAAACCCCAAAACGTAATATAACATATTCTGTGGTCTTCAGATCCAACTTGAAAAGTACAGAGGCAAAAATATTACAGAGAAACAACAATCTTGACTTTAATTGCTCACTAGTCAGAAACCATAGAAACTTAGAACAGACTTCAATTATTTTACTGATGTTGGAAACTTGTTTGTTTATTTTTATGAGATTATTTTTCAACTACTAAGCTGACTGTGGAAATATAACTATAATGTAATTATTTTAAGCAATTAATCCATAGACAAAACTCTTGGTTATCATATATATTCTATCATCTCAATTTGCAATATCCTCCTTTGGTCAAATGCTCATTGCAGAAGAATAAAAACAAAACCAGTTGCAGAATAGTATCCCTTATGGGGTTAGGAAATAGGTAAACCTACTTATATAAAGGCAGAGAAACCATTTTTTATTACCACCATAGCAGTTTTACTATTTTGATAAAATAATTCTCAGTTGTTTTACACAGAAGGAGCTGAAAGATAAGAAGGAATCATGAAAGTTTAGGAGGAGCTCTAACAAAGTATTCTCCTACTGTAGAGTTGGAAATATTATTAGGTCAACATGAATGACATTCCTTTTTCCTGGTAATTTATAGATTTTTCTCCTAATGGTCAATATTCCCCTCATTACCATATCAGGGATGAGTCATGCGAGCACTTTCAGTCCCTTTGTCAGAAGTTTATCATTTCCTGTTATCTCTCATAAGATTTGGGGAATAAGGTAATCAAAACTAGCCCGTAATGAGGAAAGTCAGTAAGCATTGTTCTGATCATGGCTGTTGGTCTCTCAAGTTTGTTTTTTTTCCCTTTTGATCCACCACACAAAGATGGCTACAGCTTATATTATTTATCATAAATACTTGAAACCAATTTGAATTGCTTAGGTCAGCATATGACAGCAACTATTTAGCGATATACTGCAGAAAAAAGTGGAATTCCACAGGTCATCTTTAAAATCCTCAAGATTTGACTGACCTGTGGTGGCGCAGTGGATAAAGCGTCGACCTGGAAATGCTGAGGTCGCCGGTTCAAAACCCTGGGCTTGCCTGGTCAAGGCACATATGGGAGTTGATGCTTCCAGCTCCTCCCCCCATCTCTCTCTCCTCTCTGTCTCTCTCTTTCCCTCTCTCTCTCCTCTCTAAAATGAATAAATAAATAAATAAATAAATAAAAATTAAAAAAAATAAATAAATAAAATCCTCAAGATTCAAAATGATTGCTTGACACCATCAAGTACTTTTGTAATAACAAAGAAGGAATAGATAAGTGAGAATGAGCTGAATGTGGGGTTTTATTCAAATATTCAGTGTGACATGTTCTAGAGTTTGGGGCATTATGTTTTGCTTCTAAGTGGAGATTTAAATAATAATTATTAAAACTATGATAGCTAATCTACTAATATCTTTAATCATAATACATAAACATGCTGGGCGCTCACAGTCTATCAGGTATTATTTTTAGTGCCCCCTGTATATTTATTCAGTCAGTCCTCATATACAACGAGATGCATGCTATTATCATTGTCATCTTTTTTATTTTATTTATTTATTTATTTATTTATTTTGTATTTTTCTGAAGTTGGAAACGGGGAGGCAGTCAGACAGACTCCCGCATGCGCCCGACCAGGATCCACCCGGCTTGCCCACCAGGGGGCGATGCTGTGCCCATCTGGGGCGTTGCTTCGTTGCAACCAGAGCCATTCTAGCGCCTGAGGCAGAGGCTATAGAGCCATCCTCAGCGCCCAGGCCAACTTTGCTCCAATGGAGCCTTGGCTGCGGGAGGGAAAGAGAGAGACAGAGAGGAAGGAGAAGGGGAGGGGTGGAGAAGCAGATGGGCACTTCTCCTGTGTGACCTGGCCGGGAATCAAACCCAGGACTCCTGCACGCCAGGCTGATGCTCTACCACTGAGCCAACCGGCCAGGGCCTCGTTGTCATCTTTTACATAAGGAAACAGACACAGAGGGTTAATGACTATTCTATCTCAAGGAATCTGACTCTCCATGCCTGTCATTGAAGCTAATTTTATTGCTTTTATAAAGAACTCGTCTACTCTCAGCATTATCTGCTCTATTATCTGCTCCTTCTGCTGACTGTGAAGTAGTTCTAAAATCAGACTGCTAACAAAGACAAAAACATGTCACTTAATTGAATGTCCTTGACATTATGTAAAACGTTATCAAATTTAGAAAAATAAATGAGTGCCCCTTCTGAAATTTCATGTAATCTCGTATGTTAAGATAATATTTTATTTCATATTCTAATATAGTCAATAAAACGTAACCTCCACTAAATATTACAATGATTTGCAATGATTACAGCGAATCATTGCAAACCAACAAAAATGACAAAAACAAACAAAACATAAAACAAAAATATTTTGTAAAGAATATCATTTTGTATTTAAAATTTTGCCAACTAACATTCAGAGTATTCGGAGTTTAGCTATTGCCAGGAGAATACTTAGTTCTACTTATTAGCATGAAAATACAAACCTGCACTCTGGACTGTCAATATGTATACAATAGATGCAGCATTGCAGGGGAAATGTATGCAAATACATGCATACATATTATGATATTTAAAATCAAAGTTATAGTGTGAATATGTTCGGCCTTTGAGAAATCAAGTTAACCTTTTCACTCACTCAGACTTACGTTCCTGGTAAAATCCTGTAGTTTTGCCCTCGATGACTCCCACCTCCCTTCTCTCCACCCCACGTTTATTACCTGGTCTCCTGGAAAACTTGACAAGGTCCCATTTCACCATCCCTGGTTCCCCGCGAGGCAGCATGGAAGATTTGTTAGTAGTTCCTTTCATCATCCTTTATCATTTATTCTTCCCTGCTTTTTCATAGGATGCCTTTGCCTACAATGTCTTTTCCATTTGTTGAACTGATACAAATTCTAGAGATTTAAGATCTTCCATAAAACGTTTCCTCATGTCCTCAGTTTCTGCTTTCTTCTCTTTGTTGCTTAGTATTGTACACTTTTCCGACTGAACTGAACTTATTGGCTTGCGACCTAGAGTTTTTTTTATTTTAGATTTAAACTGGAAATAAGGGTACTGCATTGGTCCGAGTCCTGCCATGAAACTGATTGAAAATGTGAATAATAAAATTGTGTTCGAGGAGAATTTCTGAAAGGGTTCATTCACAAACGTGGGAAGGATGTGGTACTAGAAGAACAGTGCCTTGCAATGTCCGTAACAACAGGAGGTCCTGACCTCCCTTCGCTTGAAAGGGCTAGGGGAGAAAACATTTGTGGAATGGAATAATAAAACAAAACAAAACAAAAAAACAAAACAAAAAACAAACAAACAAAAAAAAAAAACACGGGACTTGTGTGGTAAGGCTGTTGGGCAGCAAGTCTGCTTTTTGGCTGAGGGATTTAGTGTATTTAGCACGGCATTATGTAGCTCTACTGTCAGGCTGCCTGGGTCCCAGTCCCGCGGAGCTGTCATTAGGCTGAGTGATACCTCTGAGAATGTCAAAAGAAACTTCATTCATTTAAGTGGCAGATATACACTGTGACTTGATTAGTGGAGCATGAGCCGGATTTCAGCCCCACTGAAGCCTCTGCCAGATTTCCTGCGGAATAAGTGGCCAGCGAGGCTCCACAGGAAAGCCCAGATGTCATAGCTTCATCACGTTGTAGCTGGGTGACTTAGCTTAACTCCTGTATAAATTCATTGTGTTTTCTGTACAATAGGGATACCAGCAGCACTTCCATTATTGGAGCCTTGTGAGAAGTCAATGAAGAAATATATGTAAAAGTCTTAAGTACTGGCCAGCATTTCACATTTGAATACATCTCAATCTTTGCTGCCACCCCCCACACACCCCCACCCCACCCCGCCGCCAGCACTCAATGTAGGCTTTATTTCCAACCTGGACTGTAAAAATAAGTCTTTACTTAGTATCTTTTTAAAAAGTGTTTCCCTACTTTTAATCCCAATTCTCCACACAGAGAAATACTATCCCTGCTCTTTCTATTTACTAGTCTTTATTGTTATATCTGTATTTCCAGAAAAGCCTACTTCCAATGTACTAGTTCATCCGAAAATGCCCACCAGCTTCAAAATAATCGGAATTAATTAGCTTGATAGGCGGCAGTGGCGAGGCTGTCCTGAGGTTAGATGCCCGTGATTGCGAGGTGACACGCCCAGCGTCCTGCGCTCCTGCCCTCCTGCCCTTTCCGCCTGACCAGCCCTTGCGCTTGTCTGCTCATTGCTGTCTCTGGCAGCCTCGCTCACTCCTCTGGGTGCTCAGTGTGAAGCTCTCCTCCCCTGCAGCTCCCAGTTAGCAGCCCGGCTCTCCCTGTGGACTTCAACTTCACAGTTCCTCTCTCAGCCCTTTTTTTCCATCAAGATCACCCTCTTCTGCTTTTATTCCATTGCTCTGTCATTCACAGCAGCCTCTCCCAACAAGGATGTGCCGTTTTCATCAGCCTGAAAGATAAAATAAAACTTCCAGATCAGCAGTACCTGTAGGATTGAAAGCCTGCATTTATGAGCCACATAAAGCTTTTATGAGGCATATAAATCTGCCGGAGGAAATACACCTGTGGAAACTAAGCAAGGGCTCCTATTCAAAAAGCTGTAACTTTGAGGCCAAAGGCCTAAGCTAAACCAATAGAAAATGAATTTTTGGATATTGACTTTCTACAAAATGCTATAAATATTTTTACTCCTCAGAAGTAAATTGTTGAACGCCAGAGATTACTCAATTATTATTTTCACTCTTTCAGAAATCTCATTATTTACCAGTGCTTTTATTGCTCACAAGTCTAATTTTGATTAACACCAAGGTTCGAAGATTATAAAGGCTCATTACAAATATATTAAAAGCTTAACTGTGTAGTTAGCACGCACCTTTCATTTTGCAACTGTTTTGGTTATTCTTACCCGTTTGATATTGAGTTGATATAAGCACTATTTTACCACATTGTAGGAATAGTTACATTTATTTTCTGTGGTTTGACGTTGATTTTCTTTTGCCACTTAACTGCTTGGAAAAAAATAGACATGTTTGTAAATTACTGACATTTATAAAGGTTTCACAATATGCCAGGCACTGTTTGACCATTTTACATATATTAATCCCTTTAATTTGTTCTAGAGACAAAGAGAGAGAGAGACAGGAACATTGAGCTGCTCCTGTATGTGCCCTAACTGGGGGATGAAATTGGCAACCTCCGTGCTCTGGGATGACTCCCCAACCAACCAAGCTATCTGTCCAGGGCTTAATTATTTTATTATTATTATTATTATTATTATTATTTTGAGACAGAGAGAGGAAGGGAGAGAGAGGGGAGGGGTAAGGGAGGCATTTTTTGTTCCACTCAGTCATGCGTTCTTTGATTGTTTCCTGTGTGTGCCCTGACTGGGTGATCAAACCCGCAACCTTGTTGTTTCAGGATGAAGCTCATAACTGACTGAGCAAACCAGCCAGAGCCTCTAACATTGCTAAGTAGTATGCACAGCTACTTAGTCCCATGTATAAACAAGGGAATTGAGAAACAAAGTAACTTACCAAAGGTCATGCAGCCAATAGGTGGCAGGGACAAGTGAAAGCACACACTACCTACACCCCCGTTTTGAACCACCCATTTTGTAGTGTTAAGTCATGCTTATTATCTGACCCCAAAGTATGTACAAAACAATAATGTAGCAGGATGCTTTGACAGGTATGAGGTGACAAAAACGTCAAAACACTGCTGTCTGAAGATCTTATCTGTAAGATCTACATGCATTAATAACTACAGCTATACAGTGCATTCTACTCTTTCTTTAAAATCTCTGCAGGTCCTAGCCAGTTGGCTCAGTGGTAGAGTGTCCAGCATGTGGATACCCTGGGTTTGATTCCTGGTCAGGGCACACAGGAGAAGCAAACTTCTTCTTCTCCACCCCTTCCTCTCTCCTTCCTCTCTTCCTCTCCTACATTCATGGCTTGGTTGGAGCAAGCTGGTTGGCCCCAGCTGCTGAGATGGCCCCATGGCCTCACCTCAGGTGCTAAAATAGCTCGACTGCCGAGCAACAGAGCAATGGCTCCAGATGGTAAGAGCTTCTTCCCATAGGGGGCCTGCATGGTGGATCCTTGTAGGCATACATGTGAGAGTCTGTCTTTCTAACTCCCAACTTCTTACTTAAGAAAAAGAAAATCCTTACATATGTTATCAATTAAGACAGCACAAGTATACACATATAGCCAAGGTGGAGAGAGAAAATGCAAAAAACAAACACTAATTGATTTCCTCTACAAGGGTCTCTGTATTTTCTTTCATTTATTTGTTAAGTTCTGAAGGTACTTAGGAGTAATACCTTCAGTGTGTAAAAATATAGCTTTGAGTTGATTGTCTCCACTGCTGGAAGAGATATCTAACAGAGCATTCCATTAGCGTCCCATCCCAGGTTAGCAAATGGGGGTCATGGTTTCTCTCTGGTGATGTGGTGCCTTCGGCTGTTTCTTCTTCATCTGTGTTATGTAGAGGATGTAGTGTTAAGTGACTGCTGTTGTATTTGCTGGGTTTTATATCTTTTATTTTTTAAGATTTTTAAATATGTATTTATAGAGACACAAACCACACAATATAATGAAATGATGGACAAATGCTACTATACATATAATCAATGAAATATTTTAGATTATAACTCGGAGTTTGCTATCCAATAAATATATTGCTTTGCCGCCACCCCCCCCAAACTACGAGTGACTCCTTCTATTTCAAAAAGATCTTTATTATACATGTATAATGATCACAAATATACTTGAAAATGTATGAGGTTCAGGAAAGTATAGGGAAAAACGATTCTTTCTGTGTGGCATGAATGCAGATTTCCCAAAGGTACATCCCTGTCTGAGGCAGCACGGCCGAGTCGAACAGCCAAGCTCGTGGGCTCAGCTGATTATCCAGGCGATTTCGAGGCTAGACCTCATGCCTGCAACGGATGTGCTCTGTGAACACGAGCAGACTGTCGGCAGCATGAAGAAAAGTTCTGGCAGAGAATAAACGCAAGTGACCATTTCTAGTAATTAATGTCCAAGCAATTTCCATGGATTTTTCTGGTTTTTTTCTTTTCTTTTTTTTTTTTTTTGTTCTAAAAAGTTTCTTTCTGACATCTTGTGCTGTTACCTTGGAAGCTTTTCTTCTCCGAAGCCTACTGACTGGCTGCCAAAGAAAGGCCGGTTCGCACCTTTCCTTTTTCTAACATGCTTTGCTGCTCCATAGAGATAGACAATACTCACAAAAGGAGGGAAAAAACCCTCACGCAGTCCCAATATGTGCATATTGGGTGACTTTCTGAGCTGCCAAGTTGCCAGAACAAAGCCACAGGAGGAAGGCAAGACCCTGTCCAATCCTTGAAAAGTGAACAAATACACCATATCCATTAAGATCAAAAAGGGAACATGAGATAATGCTTTTCTTTTTTCATTTTCAGTAAGTAAAACTTGATTGATCTTGCCTAACACAGAAGAAATTGGGTTTTACCGTCTATGAGTTTTTATTCTGCCACTCTTTTTAAATAATTAGTTTCACAGGTAAAACTTCACGACAATTAGAAGAAGAATGAAAGATGACATTTATATGTGTGTGCCAACAAGAAGTTTTCCGCAGACTTTTTATTATATTTCATTTTTCTTTCATATTAGAAACAGATAGATAGGTAGACTACTATTGCAAAGTGAATGCAGTGAAGTGTGGAACTGCCTGCCCCTGTCAAATTGATAGAGTGAAGATGTTGGATGAGATAATGGAAACTTTCTATTCAGTGAGGCCTGGAATAAAGAAACCACTTCTAGTCATTCATCAGCATTGATTGCCTTAGTGCTGGAGGCACAGATCAAAATTTAGGCTTTACAAAGGGAAACTAAAACAAGTACAGGGACCCACGGTGGGAGGTGTGGTTGACTTCTGCTTACCATTTAATAGGCAGTGATCATAATACAGAACAACAGAAACAGTTAAGCCACGGACAGGAGGAACGGTAACGGTAACGGGAAGGCTGATATTTCATCAGTGTTCTGATTCTGCAACTTATGAATATTTTACTCCGATAACTGGGGACACTGTGTAAATTTATATTTTGTTTTAAATCATGTTTAATTTAGAAGACTTTAACCGGTTTCTTTCATCATTTGTAATGATCGAATTTTAAGAACTGTTTAATTTTTGTAAATAGTTAGGTGATAAATAGCTACACTAAAATGCAATTTAGGGAACATGTGTGAGACTGTATACTGTAATTTGTTTTCTGTAAAGGAGGTATTGAAAATATGTAAATGATACCTTCAGTAGTTTTCAGTTTTATTTTTCTTTAAACCTTTACAAACTTTCTATGCCAAAAAAAAAAAAAAAATGCCTGCATATTTTTATTGCACTAGGTGAATACGGTAGTTTATACATTTGCTTCTGGGCAGTTTGCAATGGTAAGAGGAAGTGGAGAGCTGAAACAATCATCCAAATCATTCAAACTAAAGGCACACTGGCCTCAATCATTTAGATACAGAATTTCAAATCAAAGTGTTTCTTTGGTTTGAATGATAAAGACAATTTTCTCAGTGTTTCATTATTGCTGACTATAGATTTCCAACCTGGTTATGTGGCTAACATAAGATAAAAAAAAATGTAATAACATATAACTGTGTTTGGAGAATGTGGCTCATTCCAAAACCACTGTACCATGGTTTCCTAGTGCAGACATATTCAAAAAGGTTAATCATCTTGTGAGGATGAGTGAACTATTAAAGTCACTTGAACACTATTTATAACAGAGAAGTAGAAATTCCTTCCTCATTTAGTTTGCCTCTTCAAAAATCCATTTTACTTCAATATATTCTAAGTATTTTCTGACATGAATAATGTTCTTCAATTCAGTGGAACAATTCAATAATCCATGTAATCACAACAATGAATGTGAAAAAATGATTTAAATTTGTTTGTCCTAAATATACGGGATCATACTAGGTAGCTCAGTCATTTTAGTCTGATTTATTAATTTGTATAAGCTAATAAAGCAAAGCCAAAATGTTCGAGCAAAGAGAAGTATTATATTGATTATGGATACAAATGGAAAAAAATATTTTTCAAACCAAATCCTGTTTAATTGCTATTTTTATAGCATATTTGTTTTTTTGCAAGTTTTCAGAAAAGATCTAGATTCAACTCCAAAAAAAAAAAAAGATGGAAATGTTGATGGCTTCCTCTGTGTTCAAGACATTTCTTTCTTCTAGAAAAAGAAAATAGACAAATCCTCAATACAGCTAGACAAATTTCTGAAGTGCTAATGGCTTTCTTTGCATTTGTAATTGTAGGAGGTGTAGTGTCATGTCTGAATGCATTTATCTCAGTAGTGCTAGCAAGTAACGGGCGGTGATTGTGGTGTTTCTCAGTCTGTTTCCCACCCTTGACAGACATCATTCACCTTTGACCATCCTACAATGGGCTACACCTAGTATAAATGATCACAGGCCATGTGCAACTCCAGTGCCCTATTTTCACTTTTAAGTTTTCTATGCTAGTCAAGCAACCCAGTGAATACAGTGATAGGTATAATCTTAAATCTACTCCAAATAATCCAGAAAGAACACTATTCACAAATTATAGATTTTCAGCTATTGTTAGTAAAAAATTCTTTGCTAAAACTGGTAACACCGTGATTGTGGATCACAGTACCTATGATGAACACAAGGGTTTATATCTACTCAGTAAACTTTACAGTGAGGTCTCAGGAATTTGACAAGGTAATGATGAGTGGTCCATGGACTGCAATTCAAATAACATTAAAAAATAGCTTTATTTTTTTTTATTTCTGATGAAGAAAAATGTCTCACATATTTTTTTTCTTATTGTCCTTCTCTATTATCCCTAATGTTTTCTGATTTTCTTTCTCAATAGATGTTTCTGACCAGTGTTAATCATAATAGCAGCCATTTCCTACTCATCTTAAATGTAGCATCTCTTTTGTGAATTAGCATTTATTTTCTATTCTTTTTATATTTCTCATTAACAGTATTTATGAATGCTTTTCTGTGGCCTTCAGTGAATATTCTAATTGTTTTCTATAAAATAATAAGTTAATGTTCATTGAATGTTGGCATATCTACTTTTTTTTTTTTTTTTTTTTTTTCTTTTTAGTTTCCCAGTGTATATATTTTTTTTTTTTATTTTTTATTTTTTTTTTTATCTTTTTTTTTTTTTTTTTTTTATAATTTTATTTTTTTAATGGGGTGACATCAATAAATCAGTATACATATATTCAAAGATAACAAGTCCAGGTTATCTTGTCGTTCAATTATGTTGCATACCCACCACCCAAAGTCAGATTGTCCTCTGTCACCTTCTATCTTGTTTTCTTTGTGCCCCTCCCACCCCCTATCCCTCTCCCATTCCCCCCTCCCCCCCGTAACCACCACACTCTTATCAATGTCTCTTAGTTTCACTATTATGTCCCACCTACGTATGGAATAATACAGTTCCTGTTTTTTTCTGATTTACTTATTTCGCTTCGTATCATGTTATCAAGATCCCACCATTTTGCTGTAAATGTTCCGATGTCATCATTTCTTATGGCTGAGTAGTATTCCATAGTGTATATGTGCCACATCTTCTTTATCCAGTCATCTATTGATGGGCTTTTTGGTTGTTTCCATGTCCTGGCCACTGTGAACAATGCTGCAATAAACATGGGGCTGCATGTGTCTTTACGTATCAATGTTTCTGAGTTTTGGGGGGCATATCTACTTTAAAGAAGGGATTTCTGAAAGTTTACATTAAATTATTTCACATATAGAGGAGCATACAAGTATTTTTGGTAATTCAGTATCTATAAACTAAAAAAAATACAACAGCTAAGCTTTCAATAATACTAAAAATAATCATACAACCCTTTTATTAGAAAATTGTTATATCTGTGTTTTTCTGATCACTAGTCCTCACTTCAGTCTTTGACTCTTCATGGCATCATGTGAGATTTTGGATACAGTAATCAAGTGACTGGGGAATATATTTTTTCCTTTAGGTCAAACACCTCTAAATTCTTAAAAATATATAATATATTTTTATCTCCATCATGTAACTAAACAACTTTCTAAAAATGTTCATCCAAAAATCCCATAATTATATTAATAAAGCCTAAGCATGTATTTGCTGTTAGAGCTACAATATTAAACTATACTATATTTAGGTGAAATCAATCTGCATAGATTTAAGTGAGACCCAATTGGTTAGGACTGAGATGATGTATTAGGTATCTTAATTTCACAATCTATTTTTATTTGTGTTATATATTATAATTTCCTATCAATACTGTGACAATTTTAATTCTGGCATCCAGCAGCCTAGATGCTTAATGATTGTGTATTTTCTGACTTCAGTCAAATATTTGATTAAGTATTTAATGACAGCAAAATATGGGAATGAACGAACCATATTGATATGTATTATTTTCTTTAGTGGTGTTTTAGTTGTTTATTCTATGGAGCTGAATTTATCATCTTTTCTTGAAAAAAATCCATAAAAACTCCAAGGTTAATAATATATTTCATTTGAAAACTTCCACTATAGTGCTTTTTTAAAAAAATACATATTTTTATTCTTGCAAATGGTTTTTTAACATTTTTATTTATTGATTTTAGAGAGAGAGAGAGAGAGAGTAAAGGGGAAAGAGAGAAAAAGAGAAAGGAACATAGATCTGTTCTTGTATGTGTCCTGAGCAGGGGTCAAACTAGAAGCCTTTGCACTTCAAGATTATGCTCCAACCATCATAGTTATCCAGAGCCAGAGCTGTATGCTTTTATATAAAGATCTAAATTGAGCTTCACAAAACCCTATAAATTAAGTAATATGATCCATCTTCTATAGTGTGGAAATTGAAACTCAGAGAATTAAATGACATTAAAAACTCATAGTTTACAGATGCAGAACTGGGAATAAAACATCTTAATGTTCACAGAATTTTCTAGTGCACAATTCTGCCTCTCACCTGACCCCTCCCAGGGTTGCTACATCTTTTTAAAAAGAAAGAAAAAACCCCACAAAAACTGCAGTGACATTTGTACAAAGTGAAGATAAAGTAAAAACATATATGCATGTTAAATGAGTTTAAAATGTCACGTACATATGTAATGTATTATTTCAGAAGTGTATTAGTATTTCTTCGTTATTGTAGTTATCTGATTCCATGATCTTGCATATGAGGAAATATATACACATATATATGTATGCATCTATATTTATTGTATGTTCATATATATGCATATACATGTTATATGTAACTATGGACATATACTGGTATGGGTCATATTTATAAGTATATTATATATAAATAATATATATGACCCAAAAGGATAATGCAATATAATCTTTTAAATATTTACAATGCTACCCTACCAATTGTTTTACATATAATATTTTATTTAATCATCTTATCTGTTATATTACTTAACTTTCTAAAATTCATAATTTTTATTTTAGAATTGAGGAAAGTAAGATTTAGAGAAGTAATTCTATTTTGAAATCATAAGTGTCAGTGCAGAATTTAAATATAGGTCTTCCTGACCACAATTTCAGTACTCATAACCATTAACATATTATTGAAGTGATTTAATCTTGTCCAAAAAAATGTATAGTTAAAATCCAATCATAATTTTTCCCAATAATGACATCATGATCACCCTCTTCTAATGTGTGATAGTTGTCATTCATCCATTTTACAAATTTGAAACTTTCACACCTTTGATCATTTGAAACTTTTCTATTTTTCAGAAATTTACAAAAAATGGAAAATAGCATCTCTCTGTCATTCTGTAACTATTTTTCTTAAAAAAAGAAAAAGGACTGTAGCTCTCTGGATGCTTAAATTTATTCAAAAATTCTATTTATTGTGTTAGTATCTCCTATTTCTCATATTGCCCCTGACTTTTTTAAAAATTATCTCTCACTTTTAATTTCAACTTAATTCTGGGGTGAAATATGGAAGGAAATTAGGAGTTAAGGTATTGTGAAGGCTTTCTGTCATTTGTCATTATCAAATCATCTGCCTATCATCCTCAGCTTTTTTCTATTCTGCCTTCTTTTAATCATTATTGGGGGAGCGTTTATAACAAGTGGTTTTATTTTATTTTGTTTTAAAAACTCTACACAGACTTTCTCTCAGTAATCTCATAGAATATTCATTTTCTAGTCTTCTCTACTAAGCTCTAAACCTCTGTTCTGACCAAACCTACAACTGATATTTAAGCTATGTTAATCATTTTTCCCAATCCAAATATGCTGAGTTTTAAGGAAAGGACTATTGAAGCAACTTGTCTTTATTTTAACTGCATTTCTTCCATATGTTATTACTTTCTAAATATTTTTATGCCCTGTGATAAATAAAACACTCCTTCTTTCCAGAGAACAGTTCAACCATAGGGGGAATCCGATACTTGTTACAACATCAGTGGTAAACTTTCTTTCCTTTCGTCGTTGGGACATATTCTTTCACTCCCCTAGTTTTGCTTCACCTTTCTATCCTCAGATTCTTCTGCTTTGGGCTTTATTTGTAGACTATGTGTGTTTGTTTACTTTGTTTATTTTTCCAGCCCATCCTGGAACTATTTATTCTCTACCATTAATTTTAA
Source organism: Saccopteryx bilineata (assembly GCF_036850765.1). NCBI lineage: Eukaryota > Metazoa > Chordata > Mammalia > Chiroptera > Emballonuridae > Saccopteryx > Saccopteryx bilineata. The sequence continues at coordinate 19,129,403 of NC_089497.1, forward strand.
GAAATAATTTGTGCTAGCAGATCTGTGCACATGCGAATGCAGATCTTATCCCATTCATTCTCTTAAGTTCCTGTATATACCGTACCTGGATCAGCTGCAGCCCATCCAGAGTAGGACAGGCATGCCATTTCTCTGCATCCAACCTCACGGCTTCACACCAACTTTTGATATGCTGGTGCTAAGTATGAATAATGAGCAGCTGGTTTCAGTTTACCAGTACAACTTAAAACTGTAGTCTGTGCTTCTCAGTACCATTTATATGGGGCAGGCCTAAGTGTACTATATTAATCTTGAAGCAGGACACTATGGCATTGAGTGGAACACCATCTTTCAGGAAGTACAAGTGATATTTTTAACAATTGGCTCTCTGGAAATAATATATTTGTATATATGTATACATAAGATAATTATATGACCTGTGGTGGCGCTGTAGTTAAAGCGTTGATCTGGGAACACTGAGGTTGCTGGGTCAAAACCCTGGGCTTGCCTGATCAGGGCACATATGGGAATTGATGCTTTCTGCTTCTCCTCCCCTTCTCTCTTTCTCCTTTTCTCTCTCTCTCCTCTCTCTAAAATGAATTTTAAAAATCTCCAGAAATTATTATAAATTTATTTGAGGATATGTAGTACAGAATTTTCAGACATTAATAAAAATAAAATATCATTTATTAAAAATATAGCTAATTTATTCTTGAAGAATCATTTATTTTATTTATTTTTTAAATTTGCCTAATTGTTGTAACCATACTCACACTGTGGTAGCAATTTACACAAAGAAAGCATACTCCCTATGAGAATGTTAGCTGATAATTTTATTTTCATTAACAAATAAAACATTACTAAAACAAATAAGAAACATGTTGGAACTAAAATCACTAGTCAATATCATGAGTATATTCTCGATGAATTAAATAATAGTTTTTGAATACTTTAAGAATATATAAATATATATTCTCAATGATTTTGTTCTATTCACTGTATAATATCTACAGATACATTAAAATTTTTCATTATGAATCTCTATTAGCCTGACCAGGTGGTGACCCAAAGGATAGAGTGTTGATTGGAACGCGGTGGACCCAGGTTCGAGACCCCGAGGTCGCCATCTGGAGTGCTGGCTCATCTGGTTTGAGAAAAGCTCACCACCTTTAGCCTAAAGTCGCTGACTTGAGCAAGGCATCACTCAGTCTGCTGTAGCCCCCCAGTCTAGGCACATATGAGAAATCAAATAATGAACAACTAAGAAACCTCAACAGAGAATTGATGTTTCTCATCTCTTTCCCTTCCTGTCTGTCTGTTCCTATCTGTCCCTCTCTCTGTCTCTGCCACAAAATAAATAAGTAAATAAATAAATAAATCTCCATTAATTTCCTAAGTCTAGAGTTAAAGCAATCAACAGATTATAAACACAGTCTTGAGTTGGTTGTCGTTTTCTATGGTTTTAAACACTACCAGGATGGCCGACTTCAAGCTACTGAAGTGCTGTCACTGAATCTTGATTTGCAAAAAAGATGTATAGTAACACACAAACATACTATATCTATGCTATAAAGATATAATAGTCATAAAAATTTCAAGAGTATAGATATTAGTAAAATGTGTTCAAATAGGAAGTAATAAATTTTCAATATATATTATCTTTTTAAAATTAATTTAAATTTTACCTTATATTATATTTAATTTTTAATAAGGTTTGTGTTTGACAACACTAAATTCCTAAAATTTTAAAAAATGGCTATCACAAACCAGTACAAGATGTTTGAAGCATACCATGAAAAGAAGATAAGCCTAATTATTTTCCTCGTATTTTATTTAGCTTTTCCAAGCCATGAGTTTTCTCATCAGAGAGAATTAGGTAAAATAACATACGTAAAGCCACAACATTCATAATATGGTAAACATTCTTATCGTATCTAATAGATATTGTTTGGCTCCTAATTTATAAAACATGTCTTTCTGGTTAAAGTACAAAAGTCCAGCATCCATGTTAATTTTTAATATGGCCTATTATAATTAAAATGAAAAATTTAAGATTTGTTGCATTAATTCTAAAATTACATAAAATAGTGGTTTTATTTATTTTAACTTATCTGAGTTATTTATACCTCTTGAGATATAATTGTATTATCAAGCAATAATTTTTCTTATGTATAACATTCATGGATTTTTTTTCTTAAAGACACATTTCATATTATAATGCTTGAGAAGAAGATTCCAAATTATAGAGTATTATGTAGAGTACTTTGAAACTTTAAATGGGAAGAATAATTTCTATTTATAGCTTTAAGTTTTGCCAAACTACTTTCTTTGTATCATATAATAAATACAAGTTTTGCAACCTCCCTTTTCTACCCTCCGGTATTAAGTCTGAAGAGACTTTATTATTCATTCACATGTTTGAAGGTAGCTGTTTCTACCTTAATAGAGCCAAAATTGTCAACTTTTCAAACAGTAACTTGTTTTCTATGCCCTAAGGTTTGAAAGAAAATAGTCTCATAATGGAAAATAGTAAGCTGACTTTCTGAATGCATAAATGGCTCAATTCTTTATCAGGCTATGCAGTGTTACCTGTCTGGAAGCAGTGAGGTGGTCTTCTAGCAATAGGGAATGGAGTTTGTGGATCAACATGCCGTAAATAACAATATTTGCTATTTCCCGTTGGGTTATAGCAATCTCCAAATTGAACACGTCAAATTTAGAAACACTATTCTAAACTGAAATTATTTTAAATTAAAAGTAAGAGTATATGGATTCAAGTAGGATACAAGTATGCAAAAATTATCTTGTAACTATTTAATTTAAAATATGTGACCATTTCTAACTAAATATATAATTTATAGAATAAATAATAGAGTCAGACTATATGAGAAGTTTGACAGGTAAATAGGTTTGTTTTTAATAATTAGCTCTTGTTAACTATAGCATACTATTAACTGAAAACATTACTAGGGCAATACTAGTTTAAAATGATGTATTTTCTCAATGGTTTATCTACATAAGCAAAAGATAAAGATAAAATTAAGAATCCTTTATTTGCCTGACCGGGTGGTGGTACAGTGGATAGAGTGTTGGACTGGGATGCGAAGGACCCAGGTTCGAGACCCTGAGGTCGCTAATCTGGTTTGAGCAAAAGCTCACCAACCTCACCAGCTTGAGCCCAAGGTTGCTGGCTCTAGCAAGAGGTTACTCTGTCTGCTGAAGGCCCATGATCAAGGCACGTATAAGAAAGCAAACAATGAACAATTAAGGTGTTGCAACGTGCAAAGAAAAACTAATGATTGATGCTTCTCATCTCTCCATTTCTGTCTGTCTGTCTCTGTCTATCCCTCTCTCTGACTCTCTGTCTCAAAAAAAAAAAAAAAGAATCCTTTATTTAAAAAATCTGACTATACAAAGTCAAGACTATAAAGTCTAAGCTGCCTTTGCATATGTCTTAAAAAATAATAGATATAATTTTATTAAAGTAGAAATATAGGAACAGATACTGGGTATGTCATATTGAACTGTGCTTAATGGTCTATTTTTATGACATTCCTTTGGGTAATCAGCAATTTTATTGCTGTAATATTATAAAAGTTCTACATTATTTTTGAAGGGGAAATATAGGAGAAAACTAACATTGGATCAATGGTTTGACATTGCTAGTCAACTTGGAGCATGAAGGCATTCATTTAAAACTCTAACTAGCAGCTCTTCATCAGGAATCAACATCAGTACTCTAATTATGTAAAGAAATCTTTTAATGTATAAGAAAGTTTCCCTTCACCTAATAATGTGCATGGAGATTTAACATTATAACCTAGACAAAGATCAAACAAGAAAAATAAATTTAAAGAAAATATGATAGTTATCTTTTCAAAAATGTTTTGAACAAATTACAAGTGTTTCTCATCATTCTAAAACCTATTATTAATTTTTTAAATTAAGTACAGTTTGCATATAATCTCATATTGGTTATATTAGTTTAAAGTGTATAATATACTGAATTTTAATCTAGGCATAGTTCAAAGATTAGTAACTTTAAGCAAAGGCAAATTTCTCTACAAAGTAGCAGTTTGACTTCTCATCTCTCAGTGTAACTCATATGAGAAATGTTGAAGAAAATATGGAAGCTTTTTTGGAGGGTAGTATTTGAAATGTAACCTGGTCAGGTCACAATTAGAATTAAGGATTGCTCTGCACCCCTACCTTCTGTCTGCTGTTCGGAAACATGCAAGGCACATTCTTGCTTGTTTTCTTATACTTGCTATTCTCTCTGCCATAAAACTCACCCTCTGATCTCTCCACGTTTCACTTCCTCACAAACTTCAGCTCATTTATTAAATGTTATCAACCCAGAGAAGCCTCCTTTGTCCAAATTATATACAATTGCCAGCTGTATTTATTTTTGTCCATTTATCATACAACATATTTTCCTTATTAATTTCATTTGTATATGTTCCTTGCTCCACGTGGAAAATAAGTTTCATGATGGCATAGAATTTTGCCCCCCCTGTCTCTAGATCAGTATCTGGCATTTAATAACATTGAAAATGGCATAAATGGAGGAGGACATTATTGGGTATAGTCAAATACTAATTCTTAATAGACTTTATTAGTCATATAAATAACCAGTTTGAAAATTTTAGATATATAGTATCAATTAATTAAACTTTTTTTTTTTGGAAAAGGAAAAATGTATTTATCTCACAGTTTAGATACCCAGTTTTTATTAGTAATGCAATTCATTCATTTATTTGTGAATTTATTTATTCAAAAGATTTTGGTCAAAGTTCTAGAATGCATTAGGCACTATGTAGATGCCATGGATACTATGGTGCTTACGACCAATAAGGTAAAAAACAATTCAAATAATCTTACAAAATTTTGCTGATGTTATCAACAAGTTTTATGAAACTTATGCTAGGGTGATCTGAGTATCAAGGAAAGATTCTCTGAGAAAATGATGATGAAATTGACATGAGGGCGAGTTGATTACTAAGTACAAAAGAACAGGTAAGGCTATGAGGCAGTAAGAGGACAAATATGTGCAGAAAATTGTTTGGCATGTTGATATACTGCACTGAGTTGCATAAATAAACTCTTTTACTTAGTTTAAAATTACTTATAGATTCAAATTATTTTCAACATTATGTATCTTGCATGGTGTATTTGTAATATTTATTAAAACAAACTGACCACAGTGTGTACCCTTCATTCAAAAACAAAAAGTTGAAATAGTGAAAATTTTAAGAATTTAATAATTTCTGTTAAGAGAGAAAAGAACACTCCACAAATTGATATTTTTAATAGTCAACTCCTTTAATTTCATAAATCCCTGTCTGCTTTGAAAGATGTTTCCTTGATAAAATGCAATATTCAATCTAAGCAAAGAATGCTACAAATTTATAAATAATTTAAAGTCTGACCAGGCAGTGGTGCAGTGGATACAGCGTTGGACTGGAACGCAGAGGACCCAGGTTCCAGGCTTCGAGGTTGGCAGCTTGAGGGCAGGCTCATCCAACTTGAGTGCAGGGTTCCTGCCTTGAGCGTGGGGTCATAGACATGACCCCATGGTTGCTGGCTTGAAGCCCAAAGGTTGCTGGTTTGAAGCCCAAGGTCGCTGGATTGAGCAAGGGGTCACTCACTCTACTGTAGTGCCATGGTCAAGGCATATATGAAAAAGCAATCAATGAGCAACTAAGGAGCTGCAACAAAGAACTGATGCTTCTCATCTCTCTCCCTTCCTGCCTGTCTGCCCCTATGTGTCCCTCTCTCTGTCTCTGTCATACACAAAAAAGACAAATTATTAAAGATATGTTTTATGAGGAGAAAATTCTGTTCAAGATATCAGAGAATATAAATAGATGAAGTAAAATATTTTATTATTTCATAATGCTATGAGTTTTGATTATATTAAGAAAATTTTATTGAATTACTTCATAATTATATTATTAATCATTAATTTGTAAAAATCATTTTCCATACCATTACATGAATCAACTTTCATTTAATATCATCTAATTTGACATTTAAAAAAGAAATAACATCAACAAAAATCTAGTGGAGAGATTCACATTTTGTAAATAAAAATAAAATAAAATAAATTGTTACTTCAACTAGGAATTATACACTAAAGAATACCTAGAAATATTATTAGGCTAATAATATTTAGCTAACAGGATAAATACAAATACTCAGAAAAATTAAAGTAAAAGAACATTAAAAATAGAAATGTAATAATATAAATAAATAGTTTGAATATTTATCCACAAAAATACTACTAAAAATATAATCTCATAGAATATAATGACTCTATAAAATTACCTAAATTATTTACTTACACTATAATTTTTATATAAAAAAATTGCCTTTAGGTTTAGCTTTTACTTTTACTTAAACTAAAATTAAAAACTAGGTACTTTTTTTCAAAATTAAACATGAAAAAATTATACCAAAATATATAATAATCTGTTACAGATTTTGAAGAATTAATATCACAATAAATGTATTAAGATAAATCTGTATCTAAGAAAGAAGTTTGTTTAAAAAATGATGTGTAAACTCTAGCCTCTCATCTCTTGGATCTCTTGGTTAATTTTATAAACAGAAAGTCTGTTTGAATAGCTAATTTAGCATTTCCCTATGTCTTGTGCACGGAGTCCCGTATCATTCCATTAGAACTCTGGCATTTTCCTCTTAGGACCACTATGTTCCATGTGACAGAGAGACAGTAAAAAGACATATGGCCCTAACAACACTCAATTTCACTTTCTTTCTCTGTTGAGGCCAAATCAATGTAAACCATCTGTTTCAAGTAGAAAACGAACATTTTTAATTTCCTTTTCTTTCTGACACATTTATATTTGTCTTTTAAGTTTTATCTGTGCTTTTACTTTTTAATATGTTTCAGGTACACTAAAATGAATTTTAACAAGTTGCCTTTCTCATCATGTTTTGACCAGTAATATTTGCAAGCAAAAGAATGTTTTTTTATGAGACACACGTAAGTTTTTTTTTTGAAAAAGATAAGCACCGTCTATTTATCAATAATATTTTTTTCAAGTAATATATGATTTGGCTTAATCAATCCGTTGTGCACACTATATTGTAGATTTTACTGGCAGTTTATAATTACCTCTAAATTTTATTATAAAATCACTGACTAAATATATTGGCTTCAAATGAAATATTTTAAAAGATATTCAGTCTGACATATTTAGTAATGAGATTCACCATTAAATATTTTATACAATTGCTATTTTTTAGGCAATTTCTAAAATATTTATAGCTATATTAAAAATTAAATTTTCTAAGATGGTTTAGGATTTATCTGAGAAGAAAATTATACTCTATGTGTATGTGTATACACATGTGTGGACACATGCATTTGTGTATTTGATACAATATAGATATTTTGTATGTGGTATTAATGTTTTGTACACAGTCATAACCATCTTGTCTCAAATCTTTTCTTGGGAAACAAGTTTTATTTTATTTAAGTGTCCTTTTAAGCTTCATGGTTAATATGTGTGTGATTAATCTATCTTGCCGTATGTTCCATTTAGTCTTTGATATCAACATTTGAAATCTATGAAACTGACCATGTTGTGGTGAGAAAACTCTGAGTGATTTCTGATCTTCTGCCAACCTTCCTTAAACCCAGCAAACAGAAAGAACTCACATGGTGGGTCCCTACTGTTTGACCAGGGGCATAAAGTTCACTGTCCATCGGAGCCAATTAATCTTCTGGTAGCAACTCACTCCACACATATCTATAAACATCTTTAAAGCAGAAGAAAGTTCTTTCGGTAAGTCTGAACATGGGGGAAAAAAATGAATGAAAATAATCATTGCCGTATCTGACCTATGGATTCAAAGTTTTTATTTTCAAATTTTCATTTTAAACTGGGGAAAGTGAATTGCTGTTATTATTTCATGGTTTTTTGGTACACAATCACTGTAATTGGAATACAATATGAAAGATTTTTAGACCCTCACAGTGTCTGGTTAAAAGTCAATGTCATCTGAAAATTTGGAATTGAGAAAAAATAGCATCCTGAATGGTAAATAGTTCAGAGTGACTTTATTTTTAATTTTAAATATTGCTCTATGTTATAGCAATGTATAAGATTTTTTTTGTTTTGTTATAATCTTGTGTTACTTTTATATGTTTACAACATTTATTATCAGAGATCAATATGAGTTTTACTGTACTAATAAATGCCATAAATGTTTTATAAAATGATTTATTGTCAAAATACCTTATTATCTATTTGGATGCAGAAGTATGACTCAAAGCTTGTTGGAAGTAGAACATGTCAAGATAGAAAGTACTATAATATGATTTAGTTGCAAGTTTTGATCTAAAAAGAATTTACCAAATCTTCCAATCTATTTCCATTATTTCATAGAAACAGAGTTAAAAGCACAGAAGTCAGAAGTGAGTTGGCCCAGGTCACAATGCTTTGTAAAGGTAGAGACAGAATAATAACCACTTCTCCTGCCTCTGCTTGTAACTTGTCCGACCCAGGTGTCAGATTTTGAATAGTGCTATATTAACTTAGTCATTTTCAGACTTTAATGCATCATATATCTTTTACATTAAAAATAAATAAAATTGGAGAATTGACATAGGGTTGTCAGCATTTTATTTCAACAGAAACAAAATTGAAAACTAAAATTAAACAATCATACAAAAGGAAGACATTGGTTATTGATCATCCTATAATAAAAGATGCTTTATCACTAAAAAAGAGAAAATATTTAATAGCAAACTAAAGAATATTACTTTAATTAGTTTTATTCTATACATCTTATCATTCATGCTTATTTTTTGTCTTATATCTAGAACAAAAAGTGGCCAAACAATGGCCGATATTAGTTAATCTGCATTTCATTGAAGACTGTTGTTCTAAGTAATCTGGCCGCATAACCACCCATTGAGGAAGGCTGGACAGGTGTCCATGTTTTTGATATGAAAGAAAAAAATAGTTTTCTGTGAATAATTCAGTGTCACAGGACTATAAATTGATAGAAGCAAGCATAGAAATAATATATGCCCAGACAAAATTTAACATTCTCTCCACTATAGCAAGCAGCCTCACAAAAGAGAAAATAGCTTACTCACTTTAAGAATAATTTTTTTTCAGTAAATATATAACATGAAAAAGTAAGCATACATAAAATATCATAATAGTGCCAGTAAAAAACATACAACTTGAGCTACATTTTTCTTGTTGGAAAAAAGTATGTTATTACATACAACTTTAAATCACATTTATTTATTTTTTTAAGTGACAGGAGGGGAGACAGAGAGACAGACTTCCACATTTGCCACAACCGGGATCCACCCAGTAACCCACATCTGGGAAAGATGCTCTAATCACCTGAGTTATCCTCAGTGCCTGAGGCTGATACTCAGACCAACTGAGCTATCCTCAGCTTCTGGCACAGATGCTCAAACCAATAGCTAGCGCCACTGACTGTGGTTGGGAAAGAGAGAGAAAGGGGGAGAGGGAGGGCAAAAGAAGTAGATGCTCACTTCTCTTTGTGCCCTGACCGGGGATCAAACCCAAGACAACTGCAAGCGGGACCAACCCTTTATCCACTGAGCCCACTGGCCAGGTCACATTTACTTCTTGACGCTGACAAGAAAAATATTAACAATCATGTTATTGTTAAGAGAAAAAAAGGCTGTCGTCAGGGATGAGAGTTGGAAGGAGAGGTGGAGGAGAGTATAGGGGAATAAATTATGGGGGAAGGAGACTTGACTTGGGGTGGTGAACACACAATAGAATACGGAGATAATGTATAGTATTATAAGATTGTACACTGGAAACCTGTATAGTATTCTTAACCAGTGTCACCCCAATAAATTCAATAATAATGGGGAAAGAGTTTAAAATTCAAAAAGAAATAAGGCAATGACATGTTCAGTTCTATTCAAACAGCATTCTAAGAAAATTGTTATTTTTGCAATTACCGAGTTATATCTCTTTAATAGTTGTGAAGAGTTTCCTTGTGATTAAGAGCTAACATATATCATCTGCTTATTCAAGAAATAACCATTATGAATCAATCCCCTATATTTTAAGCACTGGAAATACAGCCATGAATGAACCAGATAAAACCCCTACCTTAATGAAAGTTTTAGAAACTAAACAGAATAAATAAGTGAAATGTATTTCATAGAACAGAGGAAGTGTTATGGAGAACAACAACAACTCAACAACTAAATCAGTAAAGAAGTCAATGGCAGTGCCAATGAGAGGAGGGGGTAGGGACTGAAATTCAGAAAAGGCCTCACTGATGTGATTTTTGAATGAAATTCTTAAGAAAGTGGCAGGTGTAAGTCACATGTGGATAGAAGGAAGAAGATGCAGTTAGACGGAAGAGAAATGGCAAAGATCTCATGGCAAGATTTTTTTTTTAGCACGTTTAAGGAAATGACAAGTAGGCCAGTGTGAACGAGGGAGAGATCACTAACAGATAGCAATGTAAAAGTTAATAATGGTCTAATCTCATAGACATTGAACAGTTATTTTGAATGAGATGAAAAGAAGGATTTTGAGTAGAAGACCTGACTTACATTTTAACAAAATCACTCTAGCAGCTATGTTGAGACTAAACCCAAAAGAAGAGTTATCACAATCAAAAGTCTACTACAATAATCTCATAGCAAAATGTTAGGGCTTTATATCAGCGTGTTTGCAGTGAAGGTGATGAAAAGCAATTGGATTCTGGACATATTTTGAAAATGTTGCCAATGAGATTTGCAGATTGTTTGAATAAAGAATGTATGACAAGGTAGGAAAGTGGAGATGACTCCAGGACATGGATCTGACCAGTTGCATGTATGACATTGCCATGTGCTGAGATCAAGGAAACTGTGAGAGGAATTATTATTTGGGTGGGAGCGGAGATCAGAATTTTGACTTTAGATGTATTAAATAGCTAGTAAATATCTCAATAAAAACATTGACTAAACTCTTAGATGTGTGGGCTTAGAGAAGAGGCCTATATGGGAGATATAATTTATGAGTCATTATCATCTAACTGATAATTAAAGAATAATATAATACTTGGTGATATCACCAAAGGAGGAATGCACATCTGAGGAGATGATGTCCCAAGTCTGTGCTCTGGTCCGAGGAAACCCTGGACCACCAGAAAAATGAAGAAGTAAGTCCTAGAGAAAATTAAGCCTAAAACATTGCTGGAGGCAAAAATGGCAAAACTGAAGTTGTACTTTTTGAGCATATCATATACAAAAAATTTGCATGGGTATGAACTTCCTGATTAAGCATTCTATTACAGGCATTTCCCCATTGATTTTTCTTCTGCTTTGAAATTGTTTCAATTGCACATGTATTTGCTAAGTGATTTCTTAGATACTGATCTAATGATCATAATATCTTCTAGTTTTCTTTATTGAACCCAAAGACATTAAAAATAATAAATTAATATAAAATTGACTTAGATTTCATAGTTTTAAAGCTATTTTTCTTTTTAGATTTTAGATGTAACAGTAGATTCATAATTTTTATGACAAATAACACTTATTATAAATAACCTTGGGATTGTTATATGTGAGCTCTAGTATTATATAAAAATGAGGGCTGAGATTGATCTTTCTAAATAATTTAAAATGCCTTTGTCAGTGACCTATGTACTATCATTTCTGCCCGTTAATCAGAGCAGATCACTGTTTTGAAGGGGAAAGAATTGAAGATGCATGCTATGCAATGATATCTCATCCAGTGTTAATGTTATAAAATTAACTGTTATGTTATAAGAATCATTCATCCAGGTAGCTCCTACGAAGCAAAAAACAAAAAACAAAAATCAGACACATAGGAGCAGGCATATGTGTGCAAGCACACACACACTCACACACACAATATTTTTGACTTTGGTGTTCAGTTAGGCTTAAATTATTTCATTTGGCTACATTCAGAATATCCATTTCTATACAACTTGCATAGTCCTTAATCCTAGTACTTGGCTTCAGCAGTTCTGCTGCTGAAACTATGTACTTCAATGTAAATGAATATGACAATTTAAACATGTTTTGGTCTCAATGACACACCATGGATTTAATAGCTTCTATTTTATCCCTGCCAATTGGTCATCCAATTGCTGTTTCAGAAAAGTCTTAATCTCTCAGGGCATTTAGTCTTTGACGCCTCTCATTTATGTTTAGCAGAAACTTGTCTTTTTGTACCTCTCTCCTTTAGTTCTTGTTTTCCTACTTGGCCAAAACAATAGTTTCTTTGTAGTTAAAATTCTCATCCACTTTGAACTGTACTTTAAAATAACATTACTATAAAACTAGTTATGTTAAATGTTATACAAGTAAATGCTGAGATGTTGTACAATAACCTAATTTAAGTTGATTTATGGAAAAATATCTTGGACAAATATCAACAGGAACGGACAGAGTATACTTTACGGAGAAAAAATAACATGCAGAGAAATATATAGGTAAAAAAGTAGTTCAGTTCAAGTAAACAATCCAATCTGATTCTACTATTGAGGATGTATATGGGTATGATGGAATATTAAACTCCACAAGAAAGTTAAAGAAATATTCTGGAAGAGAATAAATATCTGACTAAAATTTTACAATTTTATTTAGTACATGGTACACGTTCTTTTTTTTTTTTTAATTTTAGTGGGAGGAAGGGAGGCAGAGACAGACTTCTGCATGTGCCCTAACCAGGATCCACCCAGCAAGCCCACTAGGGGGTGATGCTCTGCCCATCTGGGGTCCTTGCTCCACTGCAACCATAGCCAATTTTAGCACCTGAGGCAGAGGCCATGAAGCCATCCTCAGCGCCCGGGCCAACTCACTCTAATCGAGCCATGGCTGCAGGAAAGGAGGAGAAGAGAGAGACAGAGAGAGAGAAGTGAGAAGGGGAGGGGTAGAGTAGCAGATGGGCACTTCTCCTATGGGCCATGAAAGGAAATTGAACCCATGACTTCCACACACCAAGCCAACACTCTTACCACTGAGCCAGCCAGCCAGGACCGTGTATAAATTCCCTGAAAAAAATTAATAGGGTATTTATATCTTTGAGTTAGTATTTATCAATATTAATGTTAAGCCAATAGAATAAATAAGTATGAAAAAGAAAAAAAAGATACTAGTAAAATCTTATGTTATTAGTCAGTCATGAAATAATAATGGTTGGATTAAGATGGTGACAAGAAGAATGAACAGGAAATGATAATTATCTTTAAAAATAAACACTTCATGCCAAGCTTGAGTAGCATTTTACCTGTACTATCTCAAACTATCTCATAGTAAGAGGAACTCTAAATATCTCCATTGTGTATAAGAAAATTGAATTTTGAAAGTTGGATAATGAGCTTAAGGCTATAGAAGTATACAAGTGTATTCTACAATGGATAGTGAAACAGGGCTAATTCCACTTTCTAAATGGTCATACCCAAGGCTCATGCTTCAGTTCTCTCATTTTCTATTTTTAAGTTCTTTAAAAATTAGGATGTTTATTTCTTTATTAGGCTCACCTACCACTTCAGTAGTATCCTGCCATATCCACATTTCTAGCCATAGTTTCTTCTTCAAGTATAAATCTTGCATGACTCAACTTTCTCCTGTAAATTTCTTTTGGAATTTTGCATAACCCTGAAATTTTAACTAAAAAGAAAGAGGAAGGAAGGAAGGAAGGAAGGAAGGAAGGAAGGAAGGAAGGAAGGAAGGAAGGAAGGAAGGAAGGAGGGAGGGAGGGAGGAAGGAAGGGAAATTTTCTCAGTTAACATTGGTATACTATGTTTTTTTCAGAAGAAAATTATTTACACCTTTATTTCTTTTACTGCACTGGTTAAAATCGGCTAGTGTACTCTGCAATCAGCCTATTGTCGTTGACTTTCAGGTGACCTTCTGCTTCCTATGGCTACAGTCAACTATTTTAGTTTTTCATTTGACGTAGTCCTCTCTTCCCCCTTCGCTCTGACTGCTGTCCCTCTGTTCCCTGTGATGCTGCTTTTCTTTCTATTTTGTTTCTCAGTTTATTGTGTTCCTTCAATATTTTTGCCTTTTAAATTCTATCTTAAACGACCCTTTATAAAAAGATAGAATTGGAGGAGATAATAAATGTTTCTCAGCACACTTTGCTTCTCCTTCATGAGTAACTCAGTATCTAAGTTTTCTCTCTCTGTTTGGAATTCTATTATTTTTTCACTATCTTAGGCTAAAATATTGATGGCCATGTATGACTCTGTCTTTTGCCCCAATGCAGATGGCAGGCTAGGTGATTTTTTATCATCCCTGAATCTCTTTCTATTTCCATGAAAACTGTCTCTTCTTTTTAGGCTCCATAAAATCCTTTATTTTACTAATTCTAATCTCTTTTCTACATTCAATGTTTTATATTTGTTCTAAAATTTTACATAATAAATGCAGTATATAAGTTAAAAATGATAGGTATCCAATGCCTAAAGATAAATTATTTTATTTTTAGATTGACCTTTTCAACAGTATCATCTAAATTTTTCCCCAGAAAATGTAATCTAAACATTTTCCCTAAATATTCTATATTTCGATTCCCACTACCATAGTTTTCTTTAACTGATTATTATGCATATTCTACTTTTTTTCTCTCTATCCATTTAAATTCCACCTTCATTCTAACCTATAATTCAGGTCATTGCCTTTGGATGTGTCTCCTTTGAAAATTTTAAACATAATAGGACTTGCCACACTCATTTGTCATGTAAATTTTTATCACTCCTATTGATATATTTTTTATTTCTTCAAAAATCTATCATGATCCTGTGATGTACCTTATATTATTTATATGTCTTTGTCTTTCCCATGCTTAGCAATGTGGTTTATGAAACATATTAATCTATTTTAGTTTATACAGTGCCTCAGGCTTTCTTTTTAAGCAGATAGATTTCCAGGGATCTATGAATGAAATGTTGTCGATGTTACTGTGTGTGTGTTTTAGGGAAAGTAACAATGTTTTCATAATCATTGTAAAATGTTTTATAGATAAATAAATATATATTTTTTACATTTTAGAAACATTTCTAGCATAATGAAGGCAAGTTTAAAACCTGAGTTATGGAATAACATCATTTGATAACTCCTTTTTCATTTTAGTTATTGATTTTTAGAGAGAGGAGAGAGAGAGAGGAAGAAGGAGAAAGTGAGGAAGAGTGGGGAGAAGCGGGAAGCATCTACTTGTATGTGGTTGCTTCCTGTATGTGCCTTGACCAGGAAAGCCTAGGAATTTGAACCCACTTTATCCAATGCACCACCACAGGTCAGGCCATATGACAATTCTTATCTGTGATTTTTCTACCGTTAATAAAATTGTTCTTCATATATGCAGAAAACATCAAATTTTGGAAATTCATAGAAATTTCAAATAACAGCAGGAAAATCATGTAGTAAACAAATAAGGTATATACATACTGCTTATTTTGAGGTACCAAGACTAAGAAATATATTTTTATTTAATTAAATAAGAAACAATTGTGATTTGCCAGAATAGCATAGATGCAGCACGCACTTTTTAGGAGTAAAATTATCTTTATAGAAATCTCAGTTTCTAATCACTTCAATAAATATGGTATGAAACTCTGACGGTCAGGATTAGCTTGTATTATTGGTAACCTTCCTAGGGCAACAGATGAATTGCTGTGAGTACACTGAAATAGTAATTCAGTGACTGTGGAAACAAGGCATGGTATTTCCACTCACTTTGCATCTTTGACAACTGAAAATATGATAGTTGACATTTGCATTTATTATCAAAATATTATAAGAGCTGATATAGTGATCTCCCTAAAGGATAATTGATGTGGGCATGATGATCATTGTATTAATGGAAATGTTTAGATATTTATTGTGAAAATAAAATTTGAATTATACTGAATTAAATTTTATATATTCTCCTGAAGAAATATTTCTTTATTTCTCCATGTTGATGATTTTTTAGCTTTTTATTCAGAAGTTTTATAATGTGTTTCTTAAGTTAGTAATACTATTACTTTCATATTTATTCATTGCCATTTCTTTTATTAATTATCGAAAGTGTTAAGAGTTCTATTTTAAGAGAGTGAATTTCAGGAATACTGAAACAAAGAGCTGAGTGTTTTTCAAAGCCTAGTAACTAGGCCTGACCTGTGGTGGCGCAGTGGATAAAGCGTCGACCTGGAAATGCTGAGGTCACCAGTTTGAAACCCTGGGCTTGCCTGGTCAAGGCACTTATAGGAGTTGATGCTTCCTGCTCCTCCCCCTTCTCTCTCTGTCTCTCTCTCCTCTCTCTCCCTCCCTCTCTGTCTCTCTCTCTCCCTCCTCTCTATATGAATACATAAAAAAATTTAAAAAAATAAAATAAAAGTCTAGTAACTAAGTAAAAGTGATGGGGCAGAAAAATGCACTGGTCATGCACTAAAGGGAAAATATGCATTTGCAAAAGGAAAACAGAATACCGGCATCCTTAAAGTGGAAAATATGCACTTTTCTTTTAAATATTTGGTGGCTCACACTACTTCTTAAGAGATTTCTGTAGCATTAGATAAGATTATTTCTAAAATGATAAAAATCATAACTTTCCTAGACTGTATGTCAGTTTACTTTTATGTTTGAGAAAATTCCAGAGTACTGTACAACACATAATATTCTAATGATGAAGAAAAGAGCCCATGGAAACCATAATAAAAATAAAAACCATGCTACAAATTACTCTGATCAGAGTAGTATGTTGCAAGGGAAATCTAAAGAAATTTTAAACACAGAAACCAGAAATTTAAAGCATCCATAAGCCCCTCAACACCACATACGCAGGCATCCCTAAATCACCACTGTTTGTTCTTAAAAATGGCTTCCAAAAGAGGTGATTTGCCTGTGATGATTCCAGGTATAGAACAGGGGGTATCAGCTACAGCGTCTATGTGAGAAAAGATAGAATCATACATTTGGGACCACAATTACTTAAACATGCTCCTGATCACAAAGAAAGTAAAGCTTATTTAGAAAATAGAAATTTCATAATTTCTGTTGGGCAGCCTCAGAGTTTGTACAACAAACAAACAAGCAAAAAAGACTATAACAAGAAACCAAGAAAGGCTGATAGAAAAAGAAGAATGAAAGACTATATACTTCCAAAGAATGAGAATTATATAGTTAAATGCCAATGGAATAAATGGCATTTGAGACCAAGCTAATCATCTCTTAGCTAAAGTTATATACTCTTTAGAAACAGACAAAGGAACATAGCAATGGAAAATTGGAGGGGGGGGAAAGAAAGAGTATTAGTTATATAAATGACATCTCAATTTAAATGAAATTTAATTTTGTGGTCGTGTTACCATTATTTTCAAGTTTGTTAATCCAATTGATCTCTGTAAGTGATATATTTCAAAATCTAATTTAGAAATGATATTTGTGACTAAAACAGTATTTAAATTTTTGGGTTTTTTTTTTTTATTAATGGATAAAGGGAACAAACTTAATAGAGTAAAATAGTTTATCCCTTAGAGAAGCCATGTCAAATGGCATGTCAGTTGCTTGTTTAAACACATTTAAGCAAGTAAGAGAATAGTCTTTTGCAGAAAGTGATGCAGTGAAATATTCTAAGATGTTTTATGTTTTCAAAGATTTTACTAAACAAATTCAACATTTTGATTATGTAGCATCAGATTATCATTTGACTGCTAAATCTATCTAATAGTAATAATAAAAAAAACAGGACTTCTCAGAATGGTTGAATAGCTGCAGATTTTGTATGTCATACCTAACATGCCTAAAAGCTTTCTCTCGTTATGCAAAAAGTCATGAATAATCAGGTCAAGGCAGTGTGCAAAGAAAATTATCAGACTGTGAAACTAAGGGAAGGCCTATTAGGCACAAGCTGTATACCTGTTTGCTCGTTTCTCACTTTAAATGGTTTGTCAATTTGTTTATTAAATTTTTTAACACTGAATTATATGAGTAAAGAAAAAACTTCAAAACAAATTGTTTCAATAATAAGGTAAATTATATTTATCTGAAGAATTCTTTGAAAACATAGCTAACCTGTGCTTGAAACATATATATGATGTATATGTGATATATTAAACATATATTTTAAATTTATATTTTAGCATATACAAAAAACTTTTTACAATAAAATATTAACTAGTTCTAGCAAGTTAAATCAGACAATTTTTAAAAAAAGTTGACATACTTTATAAACTAGAGTCCATTCTTTCAAAAAAAATCCATAATATATATAAATATAACTTTACCTTAAGCCAAAACTGATATAGATTTCAACATATTTAAAAGTGCAGTGTTATTTTATTTAGTTGTTTTACATATTGCTATTAAAAGAAATATTTTTGCTAAGTCTATACCTCAAAATAGTAATATTTCTGTTTCCATTCATTCTGCATGTTTTAAATTTATTAAAAAATATGAATTCAATGCTAAATGTGTACAAGATTATTCTATAATACCTCAAAAAAGAATGTGGCAGATATTAATATTTGTATATAACATCTCTATATTAAAGATTTATATTTACTCATATAGCAAGTTAAATTTTATATAGAAGGATTAAAGATTATCTTGTTATGTTTGGAAAGTTGATACATTTAATATTTTAAAATTGTACTTAAGCCCAACTTTTTCAATTGAAAAAATTATAAAATTACAATGTATCTTTTTTTATCTTATTATTTTGAAATTATTATATTTATTATTATTGGTTGAGCTATATTAGAAATTTAAAAATAAATATAATTTTCCTTGAAGTTTCATATTCTCATAAATATACTTTTCTAATCCTAGCAACTATAAATTTATTCTACTTATCTAGTCCACTATCATTTAATTCTGTAATTTTGTAAATGTGAAGAATGCTCATGTGTTATGCATATGAACTAAACAAAATTATTTTTAAGAAGGTAGTGATACTATTAGATTTGCTTAATAAAAAAAGCAAAAGGACTTATTTTATGCCAATGCTGATATTACATATTTTATATTTATATTATATAATGCTATAGTACTTGGATATGCAAACATATGTATCATATGAACATTATACTTTGGTTGCTCTTTTATTGTGTCTTTATCAATGTTTTAACTTTTTATATTTAAGTGTGAGTGCTTTATAAAAAAAGAATTAAAAAGTATAATAATTTCCCTCAAAGCTGTTTAGAATATTCTTCAATGCACAGTATGCTTTTTCAATGTAAAATTGAGGCAATTTAATCTGATGTAGAACTAGGTTTAGTGGAAGATCTGAGAACAACAATGTAATAATTTGTAAGCCAATCAAATAGAGTTTGGAGATTAGCATAAAAAGCTTCTGAAGGAGAAGAGAAGTGTCAGTAAAAAGTGTCAAAGCAAACTCTTGGAAATGTTTTAATAATTTAATATGGTGTTGACTCTATGAACATGAAGATATGGATGGTGTTGAGTCTGTGAACAGGAAGATATGGATGGTGTTGAGTCTGTGAACAGGAAGATATGGATGGTGTTGAGTCTGAGTCTGTGAACATGAAGATATGGATGGTGTTGAGTCTGAGTCTGTGACCATGAAGATATGGATGGTGTTGAGTCTGAGTCTGTGACCATGAAGATATGGATGGTGTTGAGTCTGAGTCTGTGACCATGAAGATATGGATGGTGTTGAGTCTGAGTCTGTGAACATGAAGATATGGATGGTGTTGAGTCTGAGTCTGTGACCATGAAGATATGGATGGTGTTGAGTCTGAGTCTGTGAACATGAAGATGTGGATGGTGTTGAGTCTGAGTCTGTGAACATGAAGATAGGGATGGTGTTGAGTCTGAGTCTGTGAACATGAAGATATGGATGGTGTTGAGTCTGAGTCTGTGACCATGAAGATATGGATGGTGTTGAGTCTGAGTCTGTGACCATGAAGATATGGATGGTGTTGAGTCTGAGTCTGTGAACATGAAGATATGGATGGTGTTGAGTCTGAGTCTGTGAACATGAAGATGTGGATGGTGTTGAGTCTGAGTCTGTGAACATGAAGATAAGGATGGTGTTGAGTCTGAGTCTGTGAACATGAAGATGTGGATGGTGTTGAGTCTGAGTCTGTGAACATGAAGATAGGGATGGTGTTGAGTCTGAGTCTGTGAACATGAAGATATGGATGGTGTTGAGTCTATGAACATGAAGATGTGGATAGCTTAGAAACCGATTAATAATATTGAACTTTATACCTAAGAAAAGTTATAAACCATTGATTATTTTTACAGTTTAAAATTAGATTATCATACTCTATATAGGATGGAATGTATAACTAAAAATGAACACTATTTCCACATTTTCTTTCTTGAGAACATGGTCGAATTGTGTTGTCCCATTAAGAATGGAGTAAGTTAGTCGACTGCTACATGAGGAGTGCTTCTTGGTATTGCAAAGAGCAAATTATAATATGTTGAGACAGGAGTCTGCCTGCCTTATTCAATAATTGTTGAAAAGATTCCAATTTTTGCTTGTTAGAATTATCAGAGCTACTGAGCTGGTGAATGGGATGGTGATGATGACAAAGCGAGTGACATAATGAGGGAGCGAGATAACAGTCAGGAAATGAGTGTGGGGGCAGTGGGTGGCAGATTATCACAGATTTTGTAGGACCTTGTAAGCTATTTTTTACTCTTAGTGAGATAGGTAGTGAACTGGCAGGTTTTGAACAGAAGCATAACAAATTTCATATTGTAAAAAGATGTGACTGCTGTACCATAAATAGATCATCTGTAGCTTACTGAAATAATTCAGGAGAAAAATGATGGTGTCTTGCACCAAAAAGTGGCCCTGGGGTGGGATAGCAGAGAGATGGGTGATGTATTTTGAAGGTATTACAGATAGGATTTGATGATGCCCTAATGCGGGTTGTGAGGGATGGTGAAGGGATGGTATTAAGGTGGTAGGGGAAAAGCAATCGGTAGCACCAAGTTGCTATTTATTGCCAATGAGAGAATCAGGATTTGAGATTTGTACAAACATAGTATGAGAAATCTGTTCTTTCCGCGGACATATCTTTGCAATTTTCAGCACTTATATGTCATAAAAGTCATGCGATTGAGATAGATGACTGAGATATCAATAAGTGAGTGAGGGCAGATGGACAAATGGTCTGAAGACCAAGACTAGAAATATATAGAGACATATACGGGGACAAGGAAGATGTGGAAACTGTTTAAATGACAAGGAAAGTTGTGTGGATCTTATCCAGGATTGAGTGAAATAGTAAAGATAAAAGTTTTTAATTAAAACTTAATGGCCACAAATCATATAATTTGAGATAGGAAAGTAACTGAAGGTACTGAAATATGAACAGAAATGGAGAGTAAGTGCAAAAATAAAACTATGGTCATGAAAGCTCTATGAATAAGGTCCTTCC
Source organism: Saccopteryx bilineata (assembly GCF_036850765.1). Taxonomy (NCBI): domain Eukaryota; kingdom Metazoa; phylum Chordata; class Mammalia; order Chiroptera; family Emballonuridae; genus Saccopteryx; species Saccopteryx bilineata. The sequence goes on from NC_089497.1 coordinate 19,150,781, forward strand.
TGCTGTGGTTCTAAACCAGAAAGGACAGAAATTTAGTAGCAAATAATACAGGGATCACTAGACTGATACTGAACCAATTCCGTCTCAAGAATATTTTTCCTTTTCATTTTTGACATCCAGAGTGAAGGGTAATGGAATATTAAATGTACTTATAATTTAATCTAATACCATTTCTAAAATATTAAGTGGTTATAGAACTATATGAATTCACTTGTGTGAGTAATGTGGGTTTAGCTTATGTGGATTCCTCAAGGGATAGAATCAAAACCTGAAAACAGAAATGCCCTTTCCTAGTCTTACATATTTTAAAATGAAAGGCAGAAATGAATTTCAGGATTTCTTGGTGAAGAAATATTTGGAGATGAAACAAATGGCAAAATGTAGCCCCGAACATCTAGGCATTAATTAATAATATTAAATTATCAAATCCTGACACAGCGGAATCTTTGCTAACAACTACTTTAGGGTCCATGCGCCAGAAGGTTGATCTATAACTGTAACCCATCTACTTGAGGAGAATCATCACATTTCTAACCTCTCTCAGATTTTATTCAAACTTTCTTACTTTATTTCAAACCTCAGGACTATATTAAGATGTGACATTCATAAAAGGAAGATGACCCTAACAGAAGCAATATTTTATTTTTGTCTAAGAAAGAAATCAGAGAAATCCCAATACTGGTGTGCTAATTTATAATTAAGAAGGTATAGCAGATAGAAAATATAAGAACAGCCCTGGCGGGTTGACTCAGTGGTAGAGCGTCGGCCTGGTGTGCAGAAGTCCAGGGTTCAATTCCCAACCAGGGCACACAGGAGAGGCACCCATCTGCTTCTCCACCCCTCCCCCTCTCCTTCCTCTCTGTCTCTCTCTTCTCCTCCCGCAGCCGAGTCTCCATTGGAGCAAAGATGGCCTGGGCGCTGGGGATTGCTCCTTGGCCTCTGCCCCAGGTGCTAGAGTGGCTCTGGTCACAACAGAGCTACGCCCCGGAAGGGCAGTGCCGGGTGGATCCCGGTTGGGCGCATGCGGGAGTCTGTCTGACTGTCTCTCCCCCTTTCCAGCTTCAGAATAATACAAAAAAAAAAAAAAAGAAAAAGAAAAAGAAAATACGAGAACAAAATATGTACAAAAATGATTTGATTCAAATTTGACAGGTGACATTTGGAATTTAAGTAAATAACTGTGAATTTAAAGATCTGCACACCGAAATTTACCTAATTCCAGTAAAGTAAGTTGTTACTCAAAAAGTTACTCAGAATCTTAAGTAAAATTCCACTTATTATTGGTCCAAAGATAGTCCTCACTTAACTTGTAGTTTGGAAGCTAGAAAGCACTGTAGTTATATCCTCCAATCTATCATTTTATGACTACAACCCATTTAAGTTAATTGCTTTAATTGGCCTGTGCTTGAATTTTATTTTTCTAAGTAAAGTAAATAATTTTCTTAAAATTATTTTTTTCTATTGTGATGTATTATAGGCTAGAGACATGGTGTACTGTGGATGCTAATCTATAATAAAGATGAAAATTTTATGAGCAGAATGTATATTATAGTTATTGTTTAATGTAAGTAATTTGAGGTTCTGGAAGTTCACACTTAAGAACCAAACCAGAGTAGAATTTCTCAGAGTTACTTTTAAAATGTAACTCTGTTTAAATGACAAACATGATTTATATCTTTGGAATAGAGCAAGTTTACAATTTAACTCAATAAATAGCTTCAGATTGACTGCAACCTGCTCTCAGTTGAATTTGTGACATCTTGAATAAGAAATCAAAATAAAGTATAATCAAACTAACAAGTAGTTAATTAAATCTGCTGTTAATATTATCATTGCATTGTTTCCCATCTAATCCTTTGACAAATTATTAGGGCTATATTCTCTATATCTAGACTCTTCTTTTACAAATTAGTCAATAATGACGGTTCTACAAAGTAATGTATTTTTTATGAATAGATAAAATCTGTAGACAGATTTGTATCCTGAAAGAAATTTCACATTCATTTTTACCAGTAGTCTTATAAGCCAGAGCTTCATATTCTGTTTTTCTGAACTTCTACCTTACTAGAGAAATGAGGTTGTTTGGCTTGCTAATTATAGCAATAAATAATTTAAAAACTCATGAGATTTCATTTCCTTATCAGAATCAATTTCTTTGTATATATCAGCACTGTGGCATCAAAATAATAACCAAGTCATTCTTTTCATTGTTTTTTTACAAATATTCATGGACTTCAGTCTTCTGGATACTTGCCATTATTAATTATTAGGAAGATGAAAATTAAGTATGTCGATTTTTAACAATTCTAGAACACGGCTGAACAAAACGTTTAAATTATTATTTCCTGTGTATTTTATAAAGACATTTCATTTATATAATATGAAGAAATTAACACTGACAAATAATTCAGTTAGTCCTAGCTTGTACATCTCATATTAAGCTCTTGCTGGTTGTGGTGAGCTCTCAAGCTCTTTATGTGCTTGAGAAAACACATCAAGTTTCGGAACTTCTGTTTCCTCACCCCGAAAACAGATACAACATTCCTTCTTATAAATCACTGTGAAAATGGACGGAGTGTAAGGAGAGATCTGACAGACAGGCCTGTACTAAATTACATACAATAAGTAAAGTACAATTTTAGGAATATTCGTTTTTTCCCACGTAATTTTCAAGAAGGATTTGAATGAGATGGTTTTGTTAATAGTATTGTTGTTTTAAATATGTTTATGTACATTCTTTCTACACTCTTTTCTTTGGAGATATGTATACACACATATGTATTCTGAAAAGGTTTGAAAGGAATGCAAACACTTTTAAATGTACTAAATATATAATTATTGATAAATCAGTTTATAGTATAAAATTAGGGAAAATGCAGTTTTCATTTGGCATATAAATTGCATCTGCAGAATTTGTAATATGTTTAGTTACATGCACATTTCAAGTAATTGCATGGTGAAATGTAAAGTTACTAGGCTCCACCTGCAAAACTCAAAGATAAGATTCGGATATAGGGTTGCATCCTGCAGTTTAGGCGTATATTTCTTTGAAAATACCTCAATTAGTGCCAGTTTTACTTTCTGCTTTACCAATATATTCTTTTTCTATCATGGCTAATTTCAAAAGATGGAGATTAATTCGACAACCTTGACTGTTATTGTTTTCTTGATTATTTCTTGATTTCTTCTTAGAAAGTACATTTCACTATTTGCATAGCCTCCTTGATACACCGGCATTTCAGGAATGATTACAGGCCATATATTTTTATAGCTGGAAGCATTAACTTACTTCTGTAAATCGTTATTGCTTCCTACAATGTATCATGCATTAAACCAAGAACAAGGATCCTAAAAGAGTGCTTACCTGTGAAATTTCCTTGCCAATTACCTCTTTCTCGTTATCCATCCAACTTCCATTTCACAAATGAAAAAAAAAAAAGCTGCACTTAAGTGATTTACTTTAATTTATACATCTAGTTAGTTACAGAGCAAGGAAGACATTGAGTGTAACTTCCATTCAAATTATAACATGCTGTCTCCGCATTACTAATTATGGAGGGGTGAAGTACACAGACTGCATTTTCTTTTAATTCTACTAAACCTCTATGGATTTCTTTAAAAATGAGATTGGTGACTGGAATGTCAATGGGTTAATGAGAGTGGAAACTACTGCACCTTTTATTTCAAATTCACTTTAGGCTTGAAATAATGCATGGCATTTAGTCTAAGACTTGCTAGATGCTTACAATATACTGTTAAGATAAAAAATGTCAATTATATGGTTAATTTGTCAATGTAGACAGCCAGTCAAGCCCCAACATGAACCCCTTTTAGTGAATATAATAAGAGTTAATAGACATAGTCTAAATTGACTTGTTAATTGCTAACTTTTTCTTCAATTTGTTTCCTACTAACTTCAGTTGAAAAAAAAAAAGTAATGTATGTCTTGCCTTTTTCTTCTCAGAATCCATCTCTAAAATTTTAAAACTTATTTACAACATAAAATTGCCCTTTGAGAAGATAAAAGGCCTCGAATATTTTAACATATACTATTTCTAAACAACCACTTAGTTTAAAGAATTCTACTTTTATTAACCCATTTAATCCTGTCAGCTAGGAACTAAAATCATCCCATTTTAAAGATCAGGAAATTATAGAGGTTAAATTAATCAACCAAGCTTCTATATCTGGAAAGTAGTAAACCCAGGTTGTATATTCTCTTATAAAACATATCAAATGGGTCCTGGCCATTTTGCTCAGCGATAGAGCATTGGCCTGGCATGTAGACGTCCCAGGTTCAATTCCCAGTCAGAAAACACAGGGGAAACAACCATCTGCTTCTCCATCCTTCTCCCTCTCCTTCTCTTTCTCTCCCCCTTCCGCCGCCCCACACTTAGCCATGGCTCATTTGAGCAAGTTGGCCCCAGAGTGCTGAGGATGGTACCAAGGGCTTGCCTTAGGAGTCACAAATAGCTCAGTTGGAGCAAGAGACCCTGGTGGGCAGAGCATCCCCCCATGGGGACTTGCAAGGTGGATCCCAGCCAGGGCAGAGTGCATGTGAGAGTTTCTTTGCCTCCCCACATTCCACTTAGTAAAATAAAATAATATAAAATAAAATAATGTAAAAATGTCAAATGTTTGTGTTTATAGTCTATGACTAAAGTTCAGTATGAAATTTTGTATACTTAATAGATGATATTTGTTTTTTTTATTTATGATAATCAATATTCACAATATATTAAAGATGGTTAACCTTTTGAAAACCATGAAATGTGTGGAATAGGGTATTAAATTAGCCAATTGCTATAAGCAGTTATAAAGAGGTAGAAAACATTATTCCAGAAAGACAAATGATAACTTTAAGTAAATGTATAACTTGAGCCCGTGAGATAAAGCTAAGTATCATAAATATCATACATTAGTATTGTAAGTATAGCTAAGAATTCAGTAGTAATATTATGAATAGAAATAGTTTTAGAATTAGTAGATATTACATTTTTGAAGACCATAGTACATATTTCAAATTTAATAACTTTTAAAGTTCTAAATAGAGATGCTTACTATTATATAACTGTGCTAATATAGTAATTATAATAAGCACTGTTGGTTTCTCTTTTTTAAGTGACATTACCCCGCTCTTCTTATATGAATATTCTGTAGTTGTTCATTATCATGTTTAATCAAGTAATCCTATCAATTTTCCCTGCCTTCAGTCTTTCTCTACAAGAAATTTTCCTATATACAGAGGCATGAATATATTCCCAGAGGACACTAAATTATCACCCGCTAATCCAAACATTTTGGTGGATCCATTCCTCATTACCAAAGAAAATTTATTCTCCAAAATTGCATTCCCAGCTTTAGTCTAAGTGTTCACTTTTATTTCTAAAATCTGATCAAGCTGTATAAGGAAATACCCTACAAACAAACCACGTGATTTTCTACTTTCATGTCTTTAGATTTTCCATTCTTTCAAGTGGATGCAGATGTACACCTTTATCCGTTGAATCGAAATTGCAAATTCCCTATAATTCAAGGTCAAACACATGAAAATAACCACCCTCATTTTTAGTCCCTAGGCTAAAAAAATAATATATATTTATATTATAATTCTATTTTATTGATTTCTTTTTCATGGTGTTTTTACTTTCTAAGGAGTGGTTTTGTAATTTTTATATGCACCTCTCATTTTCAGGTTACTGAGATTTAAGTAACATCTTATCCATTTTTGTATACTCCATGCTACCTTGCTTATAATGTTTTCAATATAAGATTTATTAAGTGAGCTAATATAGACCAAAATATAATAGTGTGAAAAGTTTTATTGATACAGCTGGGAGTCAGACAAATTATGTGGCTATTTAATATCATGTACACTAAAATTTATACCTGTATCTGTGAGTTCACAAAATCTCATATCTTTCTGGATATAACACTACTGTTCCCATGGCTTTAGTTGTGACATTTAGATGGGTGAACTCTGGCTTCATCTGAGATGGCATTTCTCTCTAAGGGTTTATGTCTAGTAATGGAGAGATGGAATGGTACAACTGAAAAATCTGAGGTAGTAAAAATGTTCAGACTTTTTTGGATGGCTTTTTCATTTTAATTAGTACCACCAATGTTGGGCAAGTTGCCTCTAATAAAATAGAGAGCAGGTAAGAGGAATCTGAAAAGATATTGTAACCTCATCTAAGAAACTGAGTTTTAAAACTCCAGGCTTTTGGTTACATTTTGGTCTTTAACTGACTCATTTTTCTCCCTTCCTTCCCAATCCCACAGCACATACCTTTGCGTGGTACCCTTTCTCACCGCTCAGGACTTCACTCATTTAATTCCACAGAGAAACATTTGTAATTACTTCTGACATATTCTGGATAGTACCAATGTTTCAGTAAAAACCAATATTTCTTTATTTGCATAACTATTAACTACTTTTCCCCAGGGAATATAAACCTGGGAAAGGCAAGGATTATGTCCTGAACACTCCAGCAAATCTAAGAGTTTAACAAACTGCCTGGCCATAGGAGAAATAAAAATATTTGGTGGTTGACTTAATGAAAGGGAATGAATGATAAAAAAAGAAGGTATCATTGACTGTTCCATTCAAGACAGACAAATATGGCCTTTATCTTGCTAAGGAGCTTGTACTCAAAGATTATTTTCAAGTCTGTTCCCACATTATTTAGACTTATAGCTGGAAAAAAAATGGATTTTCACATTTTGTGTGCTGTGATTACATCTTCTCTCATGATAAGCTTAGGTCACATCAGCTGAAAGACTGGAAGAGGTTTTCTCCATCCTTTTGACCATGTTGAGTGCCTCAAATAATGTGAAGTTGCTGTTGCTTACAGCCCAGTAGTTCTTAAGGGGTATTGTCTTGAATACACAAGAGTGAGCTCTCAGTTCTTTTCAGAGGAGCAGAGGATGCACAAGAAACACCGCTGGAAGGAAGGTGAGACTTTTCTTGACTAGTAAGCCACAGGGAGCCCTCTTTTTTTTTCTCTTCCTCCATTTTTACCTCCTCTTCCTTTTTCATCTTCGTTATTTCTCTTGGTCTAAAGTGAGGGAGACTGCTGTCTGCAACCTGCCTATGGTAGTGAACTAGGAAGAGCTATTTCTATGTGAGTGTATGTTATCCCTTGCTTAGTAAATGCTGATAGGTTGATCTGACTGGCAAATTTTCATGAGAGCAGTCTCTGAATAGCCTGGAGATTCCAAACAGAAAGGAATGCGGGAAAGCCTTGAAAGGGAAATCAAAAGAGAGGCACCTTCTTAAAAACAAGAACCAGTTCTCATCTTCCTGTCCAAGGGCTTAGCTGAGTAGGTTAACCAAAATGATTGTGGATAAGCTGTTTTTTATAGATCAAAATTTCACAAAAGAGGCACACACATGTGACACACAGTTTTAATTGATAAGGTGAGGACATATTCAAATGCTGATGTTAATTTGTTGAATCAGTTTATTTTGAGGCAAAAGCTCTGTAAGGACAATATATAGTCATTGACTAAAAATCTAGAGAAAAAACAACTTAAAGGCATACAATTTCAAATCCAGAACAGCACATCAATTGTGGGTTTTTTTTTTTTTTTTGTACAGAGATGGAGAGAGAGAGAGAGAGAGAGAGAGAGAGAGAGAGAGAGAGAGAGAGAAAGGGACAGACAGAAAGGGACAGACAGACAGAAAGGAGAGGGAGAGTGTTGAGAAGCATGAATTCTTTGTTGCGGCACCTTAGTTGTTCATTGACTGTTTTCTCATATATGCCTTGACCGTGGGGCTACAGCAGACCAAGTGACCCCTTGCTCGAGCCAGCAACCTTGGGCTCAAGCTGGTGAGCCTTACTCAAACCAGGTGAGCCCGTGCTCAAGCTGGTGACCTCAGTGTTTTGAACCTGGGTCCTCTGCATCCCAGTCAGATACTCTATCCACTGTGCCACCGCCTGGTCAGGCTCAACTGTGGTCTTTTAAATTTCCTCAAAGCAGAATAACATAACCCAGAAACCTGCATAGGTTAGTGCTATTTTATCCACCAGACAATGGAGTGCATTGTTCCAATATTTTTTGGAGCAGTACTATAATTTTAAAACACCATTTTCATTTTTAAAACCTTTTTCTATTGAATTTTCTTTATTGTGTAAAGAAACAATGAAATACATTATTTTTAAAAGAACTAAAATACTTTTTTTAATGCACTAGATATTTTATATTAATTTTTAGAGCAAGTAGATACTACTTAGTAAATAAAAATGCCACTTAATAGAACTACCTTCTTGCAGAAGGACAAAAAGCATTTATGAATCAAGTAATGAGAATGTATATGGCCAATATATATATATATTTTTTTTTAATTTTTTTTTCTTTTTCTGAAGCTGGAAACGGGGAGAGACAGTCAGACAGACTCCCGCATGCGCCCGACCGGGATCCACCCGGCACGCCCACCAGGGGCGACGCTCTGCCCACCAGGGGGCGATGCTCTGCCCCTCAGGGGCGTCGCTCTGCCGCGACCAGAGCCACTCTAGCGCCTGGGGCAGAGGCCAAGGAGCCATCCCCAGCGCCCGGGCCATCTTTGCTCCAATCAAGCCTTGGCTGTGGGAGGGGAAGAGAGAGACAGAGAGGAAGGAGGGGGTAGGGGGTGGAGAAGCAAATGGGCGCTTCTCCTATGTGCCCTGGCCAGGAATCGAACCCGGGTCCCCCGCACGCCAGGCCGACGCTCTACCACTGAGCCAACCAGCCAGGGCCGGCCAATATATATTATATATATACTTATACCTCAAAGTGTTTAAGATTTTTTTTTATAGTTTTCTAGTATCATATGGCATCATACAGACAGGTCAGTTCCTTGAATAAATCTAAAATAGAAGGACAGTTTTAAGCTGCTTTTTATTCTGTAGAATTAATATATGCAAATATTCACATATCATATTTTTGGGGATAATCATAAAAGTGTAGATGTAAAGGAGACATACAAAAAATTGTCGTGGACTAGATATCAGTGTTGAGTCTAAAATGTGCTAGCCCAGCCCACCTTGCCATGGATACTGCACTGCAGACCTGTAGAACCAGGCCTCCTTACATCCCATAGTCACTTCGGAGGTTGAGAGGGTGGTATGGGTTGTGGAGGGGCTCTAAACACAAAATAACTAATTCCCTGCTTTTCCTTTATTATATGTTACTGGGTTGTGATTGTTCCAGACGCCTCTAAAGGCTATAGTACATGAAACTGTGGTTACTGTAAGAGATTGAGCAGAAGATAATTATGGCATAGTTCCTTTCCCTGTTCTGCATTCCAAAAACTCAGGTGGACCCTAAAGTATAAGTCTTTTTTTTCTTCTGTAGATGATCTATCAAAAATATGCAAAGTACACCAACAGATGAGTAAGAAGATCAATACCCTTAACACTGATAACTAAATAGATGGATTTAAAAAGAATGTCTTGTTATTTACAGGGGTCTTACATATATATGCCTATTTTTCCAGTTATATATCTTGGAAGGCATGAGTAACATATGTGTTAATCCCATTTTTAAATGAAGTTCCTGAGGGTCATTGCTTTCATACAAAAAATCATTCTGATTTTTTTTTTTGTCTAAGTTTTTTCCACTATATCACAAGCTGTAATGTAAAGGTATGTGTTACAAGCCACATTGGCTTTCATTCTTAACTTCAGCAAAGAAACAATTCAAGCCAAGAACTCTAACCCAAGAGAAAGTTTATTCAGCATGTAATGCGAAAGTACACTCTAAGGCAGTGGTCCCCAACCTTTTTCGGGCCATGGACCGGTTTAATGTCAGAAAATATTTTCACAGACCAGCCTTTAGGGTGGGATGGATAAATGCACAAAATAAAATTATGCGACCGGCGTAAAAACTGTGGTATTTTTAAATATAATTGTCGAACTTACGAGACAAGCGTCAAGAGTGAGTCTTAGATGGATGTAACAAAGGGAATCTGGTAATTTTTTAAAAATATAACATTGTTCAGACTTAAATATAAATAAAACAAAAATAATGTAAGTTATTTATTCTTTTTCTGCTTACTGGTACCAAATGGCCCACGGACCGGTACCGGTTTGTGGCCCCGGGGTTGGGGACCACTGCTCTAAGGGAAGATCTGAGTGAGCTGCTCAGAGGTCTATCTGCCTTAGACTTTTAGAAAGAAAGTCACAGAAGCAGCCCTGGCCGGTTGGCTCAGTGGTAGAGCGTTGGCCTGGCATGTAGAAGTCCCGGGTTCGATTCCCGGCCAGGGCACACAGGAGAAGCACCCATTTGCTTCTCCACCCCTCCCCCTCTCCTTCCTCTCTGTCTCTCTCTTCCCCTCCCGCAGCCAAGGCTCCATTGGAGCAAAGATGGCCCAGGTGCTGGGGATGGCTCCTTGGCCTCTGCCCCAGGCGCTAGAGTGGCTCTGGTCGCGGCAGACTGATGCCCTGGAGGGGCAGAACATCGCCCCCTGGTGGGCAGAGCATCGCCCACTGGTGGGCAGAGCGTGGCCCCCTGGTGGACGGGCCGGGTGGATCCTGGTCGGGCGTATTGCTAGAGTCTGTCTGACTGTCTCTCCCTGTTTCTAGCTTCAGAAAAATACAAAAAAAAAAAAGAAAAAAAAAAGAAAGTCACAGAAGCCCAAGAAGTGAGCCAGGTGGGCTGCAAGGACTCAGCAAACAAGTTACAGAGACAAAATAGGGGCCCTTGGAGACAGGTTCAGGAGGTTAGCCTCTGATGAGCTGCTGCTGCCTGCTGCTCCCTGCTGCTCCCTGGTTGCAAATCTCATGGGGAGCCAGAGAGTTTAGGAGAGAGAAAGCAAAAAGGCACGTCTGAAGAACTGAATAAAGAAAGCACAGGTGCGCCCCAGAGAGACAATACACACTGGGTCTTTGTCTTACGAGATTTCTTTCTATTTTCTAAAGGCAGCGATTTTAAGGGAGGTCTCAGGGGGGACCTCAATAGAATATTCATTAGCTTTCCGAGTGTGTTAATATGCTGATTCATCAAAATGAGCATATAAAGCCAGGATCATAGTCTTTACTGATTGGTCACCACTAGAGTAGGGGGGTCACTGGTCATTGCATCTTGTCCTGATGCCAAAAATGACGTCACTGCATCTGGCTTTGCTGCTGTACTGGGCCTGGAGCTGAAACACAACTGAGTCCTAGTTGTTATCTCCAGTTTGAGCAAATTCTTATTCTGTGGTCAACAGACCTGAGACTTTGTTTCTTAGATTTTCTGATGTTGGTCAAAACTGTATTGCCCTGAGGGCTTAATGATGAAGGGAGTGGTCCTGAAGGAAAGAAGGAGTCAGGGAAATCAGGGTGCTGGATGAGGCTGGTTCGATCCAGCTTTCCATTTCAGCTTGCCCATTCCATTTGTCAAAAACTGTTCCGAGCTTCTTACTACAAACCTGTGAAGCACTTTGCCAGTGCTATCCAAGTACTAGTGCCTAGACAGAAAAGAAGAGGAGGTTTCACAGAAGTGCATGGGAATGCGAAAAATAGATAGGTTTTTAAGTTTTATATAATTCTCCATTCATAAAGGTTTGCATATGTTATTCTGAGATTGTCCTTCCTAAATTTTTTGGTGATAAAATGTGTTTTTTTTTTATAACATGATATTGTTAGAGATAACATTTATTTCAGATTTCTTACTTGGAAACTTTCATAAATATAAAGATTTTATATCAGTTATCATTTCCTTTTAATTAACTGTTTATAGAAATATAAGATATGGGACCCACAGTACCAGACAAATGTGTTGACAGTAAAATTGACACCCTGTTCTTCGCAGACCTCTTTTAGACACCTGGCATATTGTTGAGGTAAGATTTTTGTCTCTTTCTCTGAGCAGCCATAATCTAATCAGTGTCTTGAGAAAGATCCAGGATCAAGAAACCAGAGGTTGAGACACCACATGAGGCAGAAAGCAGAAATGAGAGTCAGGTTGCTGGAATACGAAACAAGGAAATCAATATCCCACAGGAGGGAAGTGATTATCAAAGGAAGAATCACAGCAAAGAATTCTAGGTTGTTCATTTTTATTAATAAAACCATGATAGGCATCTTCAAAGAGAGAAGAGCTGTATTATAGGTGCAGTAGGTAGGGAAAATAAGACTCAGTCCAGTCGACACCAGAAAAGGTCTACATTTTAAGAAGTCTCACATAACTACATCCTCCTCAGACTGGGTGTCGATTTGGACACAGCCTCTGACATCATTGCCAATCAAAATAGGACCCCTCCCTCCATTATAGTTCTTCCCTTTGCTTTTCTATCTATAATTACAAAGAACACAGGCTGGGGCAAGACATACAGCTGCTAAAATGGAATAATGTTAGTCTTTCCCACTGATGGTGTGGAGAGGGAGGGGTGTACAGGCAGGAAAAGGAGGAGATTATAAATAGAATTCTCTCAAGTTTAATATGTTCTCCTATAAATTTTTCTTCAATTTTTAATGCCTCTTTCCATTTGTCTGCTAGCATGTGCTATAAGCCAGCAAAAATGCTTAGAAAGATATAATCCACAGAATAAAATAAAGTATAAAAAAATGATTACTGAATTTTCAGCTTCCCTGGAGTTAGATGGGGAGCTACATATGCTTGTGATTTAAAATTATTTCTATATAATTTGCTTTCCCTAATAAAACTGGTCTATTGTGCAAGAGTTAAAGCATCCTATAGAGAATATACCAGCTGCAGAATACTATAGAATACTGTACTTCACAAGAGTTTAGCAAAGTGGTTGATAGGGCTGGTCTGACTGTCTTATTCTGATATATTTCTCTCCTCATGTGAATGGGGTCATGTCTCCTGATATCGTTGTTATAAAGGACTCTCTAGATAGTGCAACTTAGCTATTATTTCTGGGTATTATACCTCAGGAAAAATAAAAAAAAGAATGCTATACATAGATCTTTAATAACAGATTTTTATCAGCCTTTTTTTTTTTTTTTACAGAGACAGAGAGAGAGAGTGAGAGAGAGGGATAGATAAAGACAGACAGGAATGGAGAGAGATGAGAAGCATCAATCATCAGTTTTTCGTTGCAACACCTTAGTTGTTCACCGATTGCTTTCTCATATGTGCCTTGACTGTGTGCCTTCAGCAGACCAAGTAACCCCTTGCTCGAGCCAGTGACCTTGGGTCCAAGCTGGTGAGCCTTGCTCAAACCAGATGAGCTGGCACTCAAGTTGGCGACCTTGGGGTCTCGAATCTGGGTCCTCGGCATTCCAGTTCGATGCTCTATCCACTGCACCACTGCCTGGTCAGTCAGCATATCTTTTTTAAAAAGAGTGCTTTTAAAAATCCTTTCTTCACTTGAAGTGGTGGTTCCTTAAGGATATTTTGCTAGATTATCAGGTGCGATGATATGAGATTGAATAGTGCATTCTAATATGTGTCATTGTCATGTTACCAACTAAATTATGTTGGGTTAAAGTGTACACCACAAAATGAATAGAACTCTTTGCCACTAAATCCATTTGTTTATGTCCTTGGTCATTCATCTGTCATTCCATAATGTTTATATGTGAATGGTATACTTTCCTTTTTCATAATTTTTACTACAAACATATATCCATTTGCTTTAATCAATTTTTAAAATTAATATCTGAGCCTCTATTTGTAAATTATTTCCCCAATATCCGATAGTGCCCCCCAAAATACTTTTTTTTTCCTATTTACAACTTTGGGACAACATAGAAATCCTGACTATGCTGATTAAAAATATGAGGACTTTGCCTACCTAGAAATTTTATTATGTTGTCTAAGAAAATGAGCAGCATAGACATTAAGGATGAAAATAAACAATTGTTAATGGTGTCATACCTATTTTATCCATCTTGAATACTTTAATTGTTGAATTGTGAATATATGTATATTTAATTTACTCACTTTCTCATTAATTAGCTCTAGTGTTTATATATGTGTAACTTAAAGTTTAGCCTAGTAAAATTGGACACTGTGAACTATAGTTATGACACAGTCTTAGTAGATAGATGGGTTAAATAGTATATACATATGGCAATGTTTTTCTTAATATCACCCCAGTATATGTTTGAGTGAGTCTGTCTAAGCTCGTTGTAATTGCAAAGGAAATAAATAAAATTTTTCTTTCTTAACATCTTTATAACAATTGTTATCTATTCACTGATACAATCACTGAATACATATATTGAGAATCAAAGGTTAGACTTTGATAAATGCTTTTATTTAAAAACCAGACAGCATTTTGTAAAAATATTAATAACTAAAATCCAAAAATTGATACTGAGTAATTATAATAATATAAAACTTGATTTTAAAAATGCAGTCAAAATTGCTTTTTAATTTTTAATACTCATTGGTAACTCTACATATCTTGTGTTGTCAGGTCTAAGCATTGTCTCTTATTCATTTCTGTTTGGGCAAATTTTTTGTGTGTGTTGGTGTGTGTGGAAATGTACTTTTCTTGAAATATCAATTGTGCATTACTAAAAGGCTTCTATAGCATAACATTGTCAGAACTCAAATTTAAAAGTGCACAAAAGCCGCTCTATTTGTTGCCAATCAGAGGAATGTGTTTTCGAAACAAGGATAACATTTTATTTTTCTTTCCTCCCAGCTCTGCAGTGGTGTAAGTGTTAAAGCCTGAGAGGTTTAGAAAGCTGCAGTGAATGTGTTAAGACTGTTAATGAAGCTTCTGAATCTAAGGACAAAATTAGCTCTCACACCCACACTGCGCAAAGTACAGCAACTGTCTGATAGAATTGCATCATGACTTTTACCTGGGGACACGGGTTTTATATTCAGCTGAATTGATGAAATTGGGAAGACAGATGTGACCAAAGGACATTTTAAGAAGCTTGTACCTACATAAATTGCTTGTGAAAATTCTCTAAAATTTGAATAAGAAACCAATGAAAGTGCTTTCTGCCTGTAAACTTCAGGTCGTATGATATATATTATCTAGCTGGCATATCCTTTAAGGAGAGAGAACATTTGATTTTCTCTTGGTATCAAATAGTCTATATAATGTCAAGCCCAGTGAATGTTTGTTTGTTCCGTTTTTTGTTTGTTTTTTTTTTAAGATAAGTGTAATGAGGGGTGATAATTCTTGTATGTTGTTTTCCTGAAAACATTAAATTCAGGCTTTCATGGCAATGTGACTGGCATATAAAGTAATGCATAGAATTAAATAACTGGAATAATTTAACTGTTTAACAAATCAAATCACAAAGTAAAAACAGCAGTGAACACTCCATACAAATTACTAAAACCTTTCATCTCGGTATTTATACATTGAGACCTGAGCTATATCTATCCTTGTACCCTCTGCATGCGTCATAGAGATGTAGACTATTTACAAATGAAACATTTTCATTCCATTGTTAAAATACATAGCTTTAAAAAAATTTATATTATCTCCATATTATGTGGAGTTTTGATTTAGGATGGTGGCAGATACTCAGATTTGTTTGAGGTTTGCTGTTTTGGAAAATGGGGAAAATGGATGCCTGAAGTCTGGAAACTTGTGATTGTCAGCAGTGAAACATGCAGGTGGAAAGGTAGCAGTCTTATTTTCACCTCGCACCTTCAAATGACCATGGAATACTAAATGATTATCAAATAGTTTTTAGAAATGTTAAACAGGAAATCATGATGACACAGAATATTCTTTGAGTACCTTAGAAAATTCTAGAAGCTGGAATGATGCCTATGTAATTGTGAAAAAAAAAAAGTTAAATTTCTTTAAAATGTCAATTTCATGACCTTTAACAAACTAAAATTCATCTGCTGCTGACAGTCCTGACTCTTCTTCTAACATGTGCTTATTGATACTGATAGAAAACTGATGGGGTCACCTTTGAAATTCACAAAACTTATAGTCCTGTCCACTAGAGGGCATGGGTTTCCCATAAGAAAAACACTGCATATGAATGTGGAAAAATAAATGGTTGTAAAAACTGACCTTCCTTCGAGGAACCATACTCTTTTCACTGCTCTTTAAGATATAACAACTTAGATTTGACTTGCATAGGGACACCAAGAGCAATTTCATATGACCCCTAATTCTGATAATTCTTCACTATTTATCTCTTCCACTCTTTTGGCAATTCACATATATAACTCTTTATTATCATGTATCTTATTTTTTTAAATATATATGTTCTTCCTTCTTTATTATACTGTAAGTCCTTGAGGTGCACAGGCTTTTACTTATAACTCTCCATTCCCATAATAAAACGGAATATCTTTGACTAAACTGGGTGAAAATAATTATTTGTCAGTGAGGATAATAACTGTTTTGCAGTAATAAACATTATTATAGCTATTGACAGGTAATGTTACTATAATAATTGATAGTTTATGAAATCTTTTTGTGTCAACTACTTATCTGTATCCGAATAACCATGTTCTCTACTTCTACTTTAGCTTTTAAACATTTCCCCCCACTATATTTATGATATTAAATAAATTACTCATGCAACATGAATTTTAAAAAATGACTTTTCTAATAGATAATGGTTTGGTCTAGGTATTAAAAGCAAGGCAGTTTATGAAAATTCCTGTTAAATAACCTATTATGAGCTTTTTTTAGTTTTCTTCTTAACTCAGTAACTTAGATATATTTTGAAATTAAATTTTTAAATGGTTTCTTTTTATCTGAAAGAGAAAAAATTCTCACAGTATTTTTTTTTATCTTCTGTTTACACAAAAACCATAAACCTTGATAACTGTGAAATAACTAACTGGAGAATCTATAATACATTTTTATATGTACAGACTGCCATAAATAGAGAATTCATAGAAGCAATTTCTTGCCAAATTTCAGAGTTAGTAAATAGAGCTTATGAAAGTAACTAATCCTGAAAGAATATATAACCAAATTATAATAGAAATAGTAAATTGATAGTCAATTCAGTGATTAAACAACTAGTTATCAACAATCATGTTTATTAAATCTATACTTTATTAAATCTAAATTAAGAAATGAAGTAACATTAAAAATATAAGCCTTTCCGCCTGACCTGTGCTGGCGCAGTGGATAAAGCGTCGACCTGGAAATGCTGAGGTCGCCGGTTCAAAACCCTGGGTTTGCCTGGTCAAGGCACATATGGGAGTTGATTCTTCCAGCTCCTCCCCCCTGTCTCTCTCTCTCCCTCTCTCTCTCCTCTCTAAAATGAATAAATAAAAAATAAAAAATTAAAAAAAATATATAAGCCTTTCCAAAGCCAGAGTATTGGCAATTTAGTTCAACAGTTCTACTACTATCATTCAAAGTGAGAATTTTCACTTCAATTTTTTTTTATTTTATATATATATATATATATATATATATATATATATATATATATATATATTCCCCCAGGGAATTTACAACTTAGCTACTAAAGTGTTACTTTATTCAAGTTTAAACAAGTTAATTACTTAAGCTCTTTACTTAGAACACATTTCAAGTAAACACATCTAACAAAAATAAAGACATTCACAGCTTGCCTTTTTTGTTTTCTGAAATGGAGGTACTATATTTGAAAAACAAACTTATCTAACAAGATCCAAAAGTATTTTCAATGAATAATATGGAATCTGCCTGCCAATCTTGATTAACACATTCTATAGACCTTAATGCCAAGACCTCTAAAAATGTTGTTGAGATCTTATCAATTACTGCTAGAAGTAAAACTCCAGATTTCCTCCTGTCATACTTTCTGATGTGAATGCATTTTTTAATTATCCAAGGTAGCTCAAGATATTTGTATTCTATCAAGCAATATACCAAAGATTGTTTCAACCACCAATTTTTACCAAAATTCACCAAATACAGTGTGTCCATAAAGTCATGGTGCACTTTTGACTGGTCACAGGAAAGCAACAAAAGATGGTAGATATGTGAAATCTGCACCAAATAAAAGGAAAACCCTCCCAGTTTCTGTAGGATGATGTGGCAGCATGTGCACATGCGCAGATGATGACGTAACACCGTGTATACAGCGGAGCAGCCCACGGCCATGCCAGTCAAGATGTGGATGGTATAGAGGAAAAGTTCAGTGTGTTCTGTGGCTCGCTAAATTCGAATCCATGACCAAAGTGCACCGTCAATATTGACGCGTTTATAACAAAGCGCCACCACATAGGAATAACATTACTCAGTGGGATAAGCAGTTGAAGGAAACCAGCAGTTTGGTGGAGAAACCCCATTCTGGTAGGCCATCAGTCAGTGACGAGTCTGTAGAGGCTATACAGAATAGCTACCTAAGGAGCCCTAAAAAAATCTGTGTGTGAGCCCACATCAAACTGCACTGTATAGGTATGAAACTGGGAGAGTTTTCCTTTTATTTGGTGCAGATTTCACATTTCTATCATCTTTTGTTGCTTACTTGTGACCGGTCAAAAGTGCACCATGACTTTACGGATCCACTGTACATATTCTGAGCTCTTAAATTTTCATAACAACAAAAAATTAATTAAAACTTGCTGATTTCTGGTTAACCTTACTTTACATATATCTGAAATAAATGCAAGGCTATTATTAAAGAATTTACTTCTGTGTGGTATGGATAATTTCTCTATGCTCACTAATCAAATAAACAGATTATTGATCATGCCAATCTCCTAAAGAAAATTGTGTTCTATATAAGTCTCTTCTGAATTAATATTACATAATGGTTAATTGCATGGCATATTGAAATATATTACCTTAGAAAAGTTTAATTTTTTCCTTTTACTAAAACATTTTGTTTTTAAGTAATTTTTATCATACTTTAACATGCAGTTATAATCCATACAAACCAATGTTTTATGTTTCTTCATCAATAATACAATAATCTGTGAACTGGCGCACATAACTGTTGTGCGAGTTCTACCAAGTGAATGAGGGCTGAAACCCTGCCCTTTCTAATTTTAAGGTTTTTTTTTTTATTCTTTTTTTTAAGAGAGAGAGAGAGAGAGAGAGAGAGAGAGAGAGAGAGAGAGAGAGGAGAGACAGAGAGAGAAGGGGGGGAGGAGCTGGAAGCATCAACTCCCATATATGCCTTGACCAGGCAAGCCCAGGGTTTCGAACCAGGAAACCCTGCCCTTTCTGTTAGCTGGACTTTCTCCCCAAATCCCTGAATGTGCTGAAAGAATTGCCTTTGTCTAATTCCACAAAAAATACTGTATAAACCATAGAGAACAATATATTTATGTCTGCAATTTACAGATGCTTATTTTTTTCTTTAAATACAACAGAGATATAAAATAAAATGTCCAAATCTTAAATGTACGCTTAATGTATTTTACAAATGAGTACAGGGGCATATAGCTTCAGATCATTTTATCGTATTTCAACACTATTCTTTTTTTTTCAATCAGTATCACCTCCCCAGATATAATCATTATTCCACCTTGTACTTGTAGAGAAACTCTGGTCTGCTCTTGAACTTCATCTCTCTCTATATATATGTATGTTTTTTAATTCTCACAATTCTTAGAACAAGGATTTCATTTACATAACAATTGAAATGATAATTCCGTGACAAACACTTTGCATTTATGTATTAATTTACATACATATATTTATATTTTTAAACCAGCATCATTTCATTTGCTTTATTATTTAGGTTTCAGAATTTTGAGCCATTTTGCCACTTTTCTTAAAATAAACCGAGGAAGCATAGAAATCCAGAAATTTTGGGGAGGTTTTTCTCAATAAACATCAAAGAGATGTTATATATACTTGGCCAAGGTGAAGGAGTGTTATTTCCAAGATCATCATGGAGTTTCTTTGTTCCTGGATTCCTAGACCAGCTGCTTCTCTAGTAGAATATACCTTCTCTCAAAGCTCCTCTTTTAAGCATTTTATCCTAATCTGCAGAAGTTTATTATTGGTATGACAACTAAACAAAAAAAAAATCAATCTTTACTATAATTAAAAGTTTTTTAATGCTGTAATTTTATTTCATTGTTTGGGATGTCAAAGTTTCAAACATGTTTCTTTGTTCTTTGTTAAGAGAGTGCTTTGTAATATGAGAGAAACAACCCCCAGTTTACCGAGTCACATGATTACCTCCCCCTTCTGTGATTTCATAAGAAAATATGTCAATGATCATATTATTAATGATGCATAAATTACAGCTCAGGAAACCAAGCATTAACAAAACAGACTATTTAGGATTATTTACTTAAAAGAAGCTACTTACTTAAATTTAAAATACCATTATATTGAAAAATTTTAGCATTAGAATTATATATAATTTAGAGTGTTTTATTTACTTTAGAAAATTAAATTTAATGGGGTGACACTAATCAATAAGAATACTTGGGTTTCAGCTAAACAATACAATAGCATTTGAACTGTTGATTGTATATATAATTTAGAGTTTTAAAAAGCTTAGAGCAGTGGTAGTCAACCTGGTCCCTACCGCCTACTAGGGTGTGTTCCAGCTTTCATGGTGGATGGTAGCGGAGCAACCAAAGTATAAATAAAATGATAGAGGCCTGACCTGTGGTGGTGCAGTGGATAAAGCGTCAACCTGGAAATGCTGAGGTCGCCGGTTTGAAACCCTGGGCTTGCCTGGTCAAGGCACATATGGGAGTTGATGCTTCCAGCTCCTCCCCCTTCTCTCTTTCTATCTCTCTCCTCTTTCTCTCTCTCTGTCTCTCCCTCTCCTCTCTAAAGTGAATAAATAAAAAATTAAAAAATGATAGATTTAACTATAGTAAGTTGTTTTATAGTTTTTTTGCCAAACTTAGCAAAAATTCGACATAAAGTACTTGGTAAGTAATTATTATTATATGCCTTAACTTGCTGTAACTCTGCTTTAAAAATTTTATGAAGTAAAGTTACTTCCCTACTTTATAAATCACCATTACTGTGGAACCGGTGAGCGGTTAGAAAATTTTACTACTAACAGAGATACAAAAGTAGGCAGTATAGGTATAAAAAGGTTGACTACCCCTGGATTAGAGTAACATTAATTACAGATTTTTTTCTAAAAGTGAACATTTAAAAGAGCTAAAAATGTCCTTAATTGCAAAAAATGTTTAAATATGTGGAGTCTGCTCATCCTCACCTTGAACAAGTAGGTAATATCTATGAAAGTCTTTTTACCCCTTCAGTTGGATTGGCATTCTCTTCATCTCAATTAAGTACTGAATAGCAATGTCAATTTAAAAATTAAAATCACCTCATGATGCACAACTATCCTATTATTGAGCTTAGCTACTCAATGTATTTTCTCACTGAGAAAAACTAACTTTTTATAGGACCTATTGCTTAATTATTAAATTCTATGGAGTCATTAACTCAATATAGATATCAAGGTTTTAATTATCTTTCAGAGCCCTTATTTCATTGCAACCTATAAAATTAATATGGGCAGGAGAGGGCTTTATAGTATATAAAACAGAATCATGTGCTATGAGGCCTGACAAACATGTACATCTTTTATCATGTGTTTACTCAATAATTTGATTCAATTCTTAGATTACTTACATACATATCCACTCCATACCATATTCAGTGAGACAGGCAACTATATCTCTGAGGCTTACTTTCTTATAACAGTATAGGAATAGTCTCAATAAGTGAAAGGAGGTAGGAAAAGTATTATTTTTGTATTTACTTAACAAACATTTATAGACTACTTTCAATATTGCCAATAAAATTCCTTCCCTCAAATACCTCATGTGTGTTCTCAAAATGCACTGGTTCAAAGATTCAAACTCAGATTCTTGTTAGAGTAGATTCAAGCTGAGTTTTAAAAATCATGACTTTTTTTTTTTTTTTTTTTTTGTATTTTTCTGAAGTTGGAAACAGGAAGGCAGTCAAGCAGACTCCCGCATGTGCCCGACCGGGATCCACCGGCATGCCCACCAGGGGGCGATGCTCTGCCCATCTGGGGCGTTGCTCTATTGCAAACAGGGCCATTCTAGCGCCTGAGGCAGAGGCCATGGAGCCATTCTCAGCGCCTGGGCCAACTTTGCTCCAATGGAGCCTTGGCTGCAGGAGGGGAAGAGAGAGACAGAGAGGAAGGAGAGGGGGAGGGGTGGAGAAGCAGATGAGCACTTCTCCTGTGTTCCCTGGCTGGGAATCGAACCCTGGACTCCTGCACACCAGGCCGATGCTCTACCACTGAGCTAACTGGCCAGGGCCAAATCATGACTGTTTTAAAGGTACTTCTTGAAGCTTACTCCTATGAAGAGGTGAGGTGAATCTTCAGCTGAACAAGAATATAAGCTAAGTATCATATTTTATTTTGGTGCAAATGAATACCTTTTCCAGCTAAAATGTCACTGTCTAAAACAGGGGTCCCCAAACTTTTTACACAGGGGGTCAGTTCACTGTCCCTCAGACTGTTGGAGGGCCGGACTATAAAAAAAACTATGAACAAATCCCTATGCACACTGCACAGATCTTATTTTAAAGTAAAAAAACAAAATGGGAACAAATACAATATTTAAAATTAAGAACAAGTAAATTTAAATAAACAAACTGACCAGTATTTCAATGGGAACTATGCTCCTCTCCCTGACCACCAATGATAGAGATGCCCCTTCGGGAAGTGCAGCAGGGGGCCGGATAAATGGCCTCAGGGGGCCGCATGTGGCCCACGGGCCATAGTTTGGGGACCCCGGTCTAAAATATAAAATAAGGCAGTATAGAATAGTACCAGTGGGCTGAGATTGCTTCAGTTTAAATTCCAACTTTTGAACTTACTTTCTGGGTAAACACAGGAAATTGGCTTCACTTCTGTAAGCTTCATTTTTTTTTCTTCCATAAAGTTTATACGAAATGAAAAATACCTGCTATATGAGATTGTTGTAAGCCTCCAATAAGTCATGCAAATTAATTAACATACACTTATTAAATGTTAGCTCTTACCATTTTTATTTCTGTTGTTGCTATTGTTGCAATTAAGTGAGTTGTTAATACTTCTCAATACAGAGAAGACATTTTCATGCCCAGCACAAGTCTCAGTTTTCAATGGGATGATAACTGAGTCAACTGAAATTCCAAACGAATCAGAAGCCTGAAGATATCCAACCATTTATTTCTAGATTCTATAGGTTTTAATCCTGTATCAAGTCAGATCATCAGAATGGTACATACCAGGACTATAATATTTTAGCCCCCTTCAGAAATGCTTCACAGAGCTATGATTTGGCACCATGCCCTTGGCTTCTTATCAAAGATCAGTTTAAGAAATTGGCATATAGCCTGCCCTGTGGTGGTGCAGCGGATAAAGCATTGATGTGGGAGGTTAACGTTGCTGGTTCAGAACTCTGGCTTCCCTGGTCAAGGCACGTATGGGAGTTGATGCTTCCTGCTCCTCCCCCCCCCCACACTGTCTCTCTCTTTTCTTCTCTCTCCTCTCTAAAATGAATAAATAACATCTTATAAAAATAAATGTTGTTGTTAAAAAAGAAGAAATGGGCATATAAAGAATGCCTCTGCTCCTTTTGTAAAACTGCTATTGAAGATAGTGTCCATTTTAGTGTTTAATGTCCCTTAGACAAAAGATCTTGCTATAAATTTTTCTTAGGGCTAAGTTTAATGATTTTAGTATATCTATTCTTTGTTTTAAAGTACCTCATCCTTTTGGGAAGCAGAAAGGCCTTTAATAATACATAGAAGATTCCTTTCGATATGTACAATTCTAAAAAATGTTACCAGCCACTGCTCTATTGTCATCACCGGGAAAGAATGAAAAACAATAAATTAATTCTCTCTTTTCTGTTTCAAACTTAAAATGTTACCCTAGGAACATTTGCGTATAAAAAAAAATTACTTCTGAGAGAGGGAAATGTGATGCATGGCTGATGATATAGTCTGAGGGCCTGGACACTGGAGGGCAGAGTGTTCTTGTTCTGCAGTCCCTGTTAAGACCTATGCTATAAACCAGAACTTGCCAAATGGCAGTACTTTGACTAATTTATTTTTCTGCAGTGTTTTAGAAGACTTTGTGAGAGGGCAGGTTTTATACTCTAGCCATAATTCAAGTATTCAGACACCTGCTGTCATACTCAAGACCTTTTTCCTGTTAAATTCATTCTTTATAATCAGTATCATTTTTATAAATGGAGGAATCTGATATTAATAGTTCCTATTGTTTTAATTTAGAAAGAAGAGTCCCTTGAAGACTTATATTAAAGGTTGCAAAACTTAGAGCACAAGTTTTCTGGAAACTTACAGAGAGCATGAGAAACAGGTTATGCAACCACTTGACAGAATTTCTGATTACTTTACAAAATACACTACCTGGTTCCATTCCCTTTATCTCAGGGGTCGGGAACCTTTCTGGCTGAGAGAGCTATGAACACCACATATTTTAAAATATAATTCTGTGAGAGCCATACAACAACCTGTGTACGTTACACATTATCCATTAAAAATTTGGTGTTGTCCCAGAGAACACCTGTGATTGGCTCCAGCCACCCGCAACCATGAACATGAGCGGTAGGAGATGAATAGATTGTAATACATGAGAATGTTTTATATATTTTTTTAAATTTATTTATTTTTTACAGAGACAGAGAGTGAGTCAGATAGAAGGATAGACAGGGACAGACAGACAGGAACGGAGATGAGAAGCATCAATCATTAGTTTTTCATTGCGCGTTGCAACACCTTAGTTGTTCATTGATTGTTTTCTCATATGTGCCTTGACCGTGGGCCTTCAGCACACCGAGTAACCCCTTGCTGGAGCCAGTGACCTTGGGCTCAAGCTGGTGGGATTTTGCTCAAACCAGATGAGCCCACGCTCAAGCTGGCGACGTCAGGGTCTCGAACCTTGGTCCTCTGCATCCCAGTCTGATGCTCTATCCATTTCGCCACCACCTGGTCAGGCTGTTTTATATTTTTAATGTTATTATTATTTTTATTAAAGATTTGTCTGCGAGCCAGAAGCAGCCATCAAAAGAGCCACATCTGGCTTGTGAGCCATAGGTTCCCGTCCCCTGCTTTAGCATCACCATGGCCCTGATTTGGGCCTCTCAAAGCATTCAAGGGTGAATAGAAATACTCATATCACCATGTCTTTCTGATTGCCTCTTTGCTCCACCGTGAAAGAAGAGGAGGAGGCAAACAGTCTCCTCTGTTAGTTTATAAAAACATGTATGTTCTGTGTCACAGAGTTTGAAATAATATTCTCATCCTGGAGAGTTGGCTCAGTGGATAGAGTGTTGGCCTGGTGTGCTGATGTCCAGGGATCAATCCAGGGTCAGGGCATACATAAGGAGTGACGATCTGCTTCTCTTCCCCTCCATTCCACCTTCTCTCTCTCTCCCTTCTCCTCCCACAGCCAGTGGCTCTATTGGTCTGAGTGTTGGTCCCAGGCACTGAGGATAGCTTGGTTGATTTGAACATCAGCTCCAGATGGGGGTTGCCAGGTGGAAACCAGGCACGGTGCATGCAGGAGACTCACTATAGCTGCTCCTCTCACTAGGAAAAAAAGAAATAATCTTCTTATAATGAAGGAGTTGTAGCAAGTCTATGGAAAAAGTGAGTGCTTCTCAACTCTACTGGAGACCAATACCGTGAGAAAAAGATTACTCGGCAGATAGGGAAAGACTACCAGGCATCAACTAGAACAGTCAGCAGGAAGGAACTTCCTACAGAAAGTTACTTTGTCAGCATTAGTTGGCCATGCATTTGTGCCCTACAGCCCCACATTTCTAATAAATAGGCATATGCATGAATTATCCGAAGTATCTACTGAAATCATGTTTACCAATAGGTATCTATGATTAAATAGCATTGATAAATTTAAACAACTAAAAGTTAGCAGATCTTCATTTGAAACACACTCTTCAGATTCCAATCTTTTCAATTTTAGATCTTTCATTATGTAACATGGGTGTGTGTGAACATGATGAGACATGATTTGAGATCATCATTTTACTTGTTATGAAATACCCATACTAATAATAATGTGTTTCTGAAAGTATGATTCTCAGTTTGGAATGCTCATGTAAATTTCTAGGTGAAAATAAATAGCCGAAGAGATATGAATATTTTTTTACAAGTTTAGTTATGTTAATACCCCAAATTAAAAATCTACTATAATGTTAGAATTAATGTAATTACCAAAAATTAAAAATAAAAACTGCTCTCTGACAGTAACTTCAAACATCAATGGGAAATAAATCAATTTATAGCGGCTACTATTTCAAAAAAATAAAGTAAAGTATAAGGATGCATAGTGACTCAAAACCTCAGGACATTATTAATAAATATTGTCTCTGTCCTAAGGTTTAGGGAGCTACGAAGCTTGTACAAAATATTACGTTTTAAGAATTAATTTAGTTTTCAACCAGGATTCCTATAGGAGAAAGAAGACAAAATTGTTCCTACTGTTCATATTGCCTTACGACATTTAATCCCAGAGGCATATTTTAACAAAATTTGACAGCAGGAAAGCAAGTCCAAAGCTAAACAGCACCACACAAGTGTTTGAAACAGGTGACAGCTAATGGCCCAAACAGTGCACATTAATAATCAAATGCTGGCTACCCTGTGGATGGATCACTATGTCTGCTAATGAAGAGCGTCTTGCTTTCTCTCTAGGCAAGCAGCTCTCTGTGAAGTTTCTAATACTTTTAAAAACTGAAATATATAGAGACAGAAGGCAATGGTGCTATCTGCTACTAGCAATTGATATCCATGAAAGCTCACAGGAGATGTAAGTATTTGGGTCAAGAGTTGATCAACTGATAAATAGATGAAATGTGGTATACCTATTGGATATAATGCTATTTCCTCAATACAAATAAATGAAGTAGTAAAAAAAAGTATTGATCTTTATTTATTTGTATCCTTCTCTAAGCCTTTTTACTAAGACTTTTAAAAGCAAAGTTAAAAGTATTTAAAATGCTAAAATGCTTCTTCCATTAGCCACAGTAAGTATTTTGAGTTATTGCTTTTTTTTTCTTTTCCTCTTAACAGAAGAAGGTAAACATTCTTTGTGGATACTAAATCTTTAATCCATTTCTTCTAGAAAATATACCTTTTTGATGAGAACCAACAATAATCTCTTGCATTTTTGAGTAAAGAGATGGTATCACCTGTCAAGACATGCAGTGACAGCCACTATCCTAAGTGGTACATTATCATACAGATGTAGTCACTGGTTGAATCAAAGCCTACTTTTATGTCCTCAGGGCTGAAATCACAGACGAAGCCCTGACTTTCTGTACACACACACACAAAATGTTACAATGAATGTGTATTAATTCTTAACATTGAGTGATATATTACTTTGCTATTCTCTTTCAGGTATACTATTTTTTTAAGATAATTGTTTACAAAATGCAACATGTAAGGAACAAATTAGCTATAAATTAGAGTTGGCTTTGTGTATCTCCCCTTTATTCACTAATTACCTTGCCTTTCACTAGTTTCTTCTTTTTTCACTGTTTTGATATTGAAATACAACAAAAAATGGTACCTGATCATTGCAAGTTCTTTTAGTAGTACATTTATATACCTCTGTTGCTTAATGCAAGTGTTTTCTTACAGCATAGATATAATGTATCAATTTTCTATTCATTTTTAACAAATTTGGACAAAATAGTTTTTCATATTAAAAATAATTTTTCTGGATATTAACAACCAATTTTCTTTCTATTACAAATGGTGCCATTTATTAGCTATGTTATCAAGTCCTTCATACTTTATCTATAACACAAGAAAAGTAACACCTGGCTCTCTTAATATAGCTGTTGAAAGCATCTAATAAGGTAATACATGTAATTCCCGGATACTGAATTTTTTTTTAGATGTAAAATATATTTGTACTTATTTTAATAACTGTTCCTTTAATAATGCCTTTTAATGAATTAATGAACTATATTTTTGTCATTTGGTAAACTTTTGTCTATATTGCTTTATTGTGTGTGTGTTAAAGAGATAGAGAGACAGAGAGAGGGACAGATAGGGATAGGCAGTAAGGGAGAGAGATGAGAAGCATCAATTCTTCATTGTAGCACCTTAGTTGTTCATTGGTTGCTTTCTCATATGTGCCTTGACTGGGGGGCTACAGCAGACCGAGTGACCCCTTGCTCAAGCCAAAGACCTTGAGCTCAAGTTGGTGTGCCTTACTCAAACCAGATGAGCCTGCACTCAAGCTAGTGACTTCGATATTTTGAACCTTGGTCTTTCGTATCCCAGCCCGATGCTCTATCCACTGCACCACTGCCTGGTCAAGCTATCTGTATTACTTGTAAATAGTGAAATCCATGTCTCAAATAGAAAACTCTAAATTTGAACACTAGGTCAAGCTCATTGGGTTTCAGGAGAGGAATTGTAAAAACAATGCCCATGGGAGCCAAGCAAAAAATAAATAAATAAATAAATAATAAATAGATAGATAGATAAATAAATAAGTGGTTGTTATGTCCATTTATCCAGTGATGATAAAGATAAACATACAACATACTTTTTTATTTTTTCTTAATATTACGACATTAATTTCCTAGTATTGCCCTAGGAAAGTGCCTTACATTGGGTGGCTGAAAATAACAGAAATAGATTTCTCACACTTCTGGAGTCTAGAAGTCTGAAAACAAGGTGTGGGCAGGACCACACTTCCTCTAAAGCTTCTAGATAAGTAGCCTTTCCTGCCTCCTTCATCTCCTTGCAGCCCAGGCATTCCTTGATTCTAGATACATCA
This sequence comes from Saccopteryx bilineata, assembly GCF_036850765.1. Taxonomy (NCBI): domain Eukaryota; kingdom Metazoa; phylum Chordata; class Mammalia; order Chiroptera; family Emballonuridae; genus Saccopteryx; species Saccopteryx bilineata. The sequence goes on from NC_089497.1 coordinate 19,179,394, forward strand.
CTCAAAGACCTTTCTCCAGATTATACGGCTGTCATCTTCTTGTGGGTCTGTTTTCTCACAGCTTCCTCGGCATTCTCCTCTTTTCTAAGGGGATCAAATAAGAAATTTTCATAACAGAGGACCCTCTCTTATTAAAGTCTTCTTCAGTATGACTTGATCTTAACTAATGACATCTGCATGACCCTTTTTCCCATAAGCTCATATTCTGAGTCACTGAGGGTTAAGATGGAAACATATCGTTTTGGTGGGACAAAAAGTTCAAGTCATACTAACGAGTATAAAAACAACTAGAAAGCCCGGCGGTCATATGAAATGACCGCTGTTCTAGATATTATAAATTGTAATTAAAATGATTTGTGCAAAAGTGTCTGTTAATTCAAACTGAATTATCCAGGGCAGGCGGCGAGGACGCCCCTTTGCTTACTGTCCCACGGGGTTTCCCCCTTCTACTTGCTTAATTGCTTAAATTAGAGTGCAATGAAGGAAACCACTGGTGGTCCATTTCTTAAGAGCCATGGCTAGCTCAATAAATAAAGGTGATTTAAATAATAAAATGTTAATTCACATGTCAAAGATCTCTTTGTACACAACATTTCTTGTGTAGATCTTTCCATCATTTTTAAGCTTACCTTGCAGAGGACTATCAATTATTTTTAATTTTACATCCGTTCTTTCACGAACTCTTGAACAGGCAACATAAAGTTGACCGTGTCCAAATGCAGGCTCAGGTAAAAAAATGCCAACACGCTTAAGCGTTTGACCCTGAGACTTATTGATGGTCATAGCAAAGGCAAATTTTACAGGAAATTGTCTATGTCTCAATTGAAATGGCAACCCTGTTTGAGATGGAGCCAAATCAATTCTTGGAATGACATGCATTTCACCTTTAGAGGAGCCAGTCAAAGACTTAGCTATTATGACATTATTTTTCAATTGGAGAACCTCTAAAGAAATTATGTTAAGACGTAGTTTTTATGTAAAACAGATGATTGCCAATGCAAGCAAATGTTCACCTTCTCCCTGACCCGCTCAATTTGCATTCAGCCATGGCAACTTCACCCCATTGGCTAGTACAGTTACGCAAGCAACCAATAAGCTATCGGCGACAAGCAGACACTTAAGCCACATATAATAAAGATTTAAAGAACAACAACAAGAAAAAAGGCAAAGCACATGAGTGAAGTGTAACAAAAATAGGTAAGAGTGAGGATGTAGCAAATATTTTTAATTTTTTATTAATTTTAATTTATTGTGTTTACATGGGTTCAAGTGTCCCACTGAGTATAACTCCCTCACCCCCACCTTCTTTTTACCTCCCTTGCTCCCCTCCCCTCAACACCCTCCCCCCTTCCCTCTAGGATTTACTGTCCTGCTCTCTATATCTCTGTGTTGTATATGTATAATTTCACAAATCCCTTTACCTTCTCTGATCCCATCCCCTCATTCCTCTTCCCTCTGACAGCTGTCCTTCTGCTCACTGTGACCCCACCTCTGCCTCTCTTCAGTTCCTCAGTTCATTTTGTTCATTAGATTCCACATATAAGTGGAGATCATATGATATTTGTCTTTCTCTGCCTGGCTTATTTCACTTAGCATAATAGTCTCCAGGTCCATCCATGCTGTCGCAAAAAGTAATATTTTCTTCTTTTCCATGTCTCCATAGTATTTCATTGTGTATATATGTACCAAAACTTTTTAATCCACTTTTCCACTAATGGACATTTGGGCTGTTTCCAGATCTTGGCTATTGTAAACAATGCTGCCATAAACATGGGGGTGCATTTCTTCTTCTGAATCAGTGATATGGTTTTCTTAGGATATATTCCTAATAGTGGGATAGCTGGGTCAAAAGGGAGTTCAATTTTTAATTTTTTGAGGAATCTCCATACTGTTTTCCACAGAGGCTGCACCAGTCTGCATTCCCACCAGCAGTGCAGGAGGGTTCCCTTTTCTCCACATCCTCGCCAGCACTTATCATGTGTTCTTTTGTTAATGAGCACCATTCTGACCGGTGTGAGGTGATATCTCATTGTGGTTTTAATTTGCATTTCTCTAATGATTAGTGATGTTGAGCACTTTTTTATATGCCTACTGGCCATCTGTATGTCCTCTTTTTATTTTTTTATTTATTTTATTTTATTTTTTTTGTATTTTTCTGAAGCTGGAAACAGGGAGAGACAGTCAGACAGACTCCCGCATGTGCCCAACCAGGATCCACCCAGCACGCCCACCAGGGGTGACGCTCTGCCCACCAGGGGGCGATGCTCTGCCCCTCCAGGGCATTGCTCTGTTGCAACCAGAGCCACTCTAGCGCCTGGGGCAGAGGCCAAGGAGCCATCCCCAGCGCCCGGGCCATCTGTGCTCCAACGGAGCCTCGGCTGCGGGAGGGGAAGAGAGAGACAGAGAGGAAGGAGAGGGGGAGGGGTGGAGAAGCAAATGAGCACTTCTCCTGTGTGCCCTGGCCGGGAATCGAACCCGGGACTTCTGCAAGCCAGGCCAACGCTCCACCACTGAGCCTACTGACCAGGGCTATTCTTCTTTTTCAAGATTGCTGCGGTTATTCATGTTATTTTTTGGTTCCATATAAATTTTTGAAATATTTTTTCTATATCTTTGAAGTATGCCATTGGTATTTTTATAGAAATAGAAAATTGATAATGGTTTTCTGGAGTAGTTTTCAAGACAGCTTCTAAACAGGTAGAAACAATCTTGCCACAGTGGAAAAAAGATCTAATATTCAATCTCTTAAAATCCAAATAGTAACAACAAATACTTTTTTTGAATACCATTAAAAAATGTGAGTTTTATGTATGAACTTATTATTTATGACACAGTATTTAGTTCATCAGTTTCATTTTAAACTAGAATTTCTTTCTTAAAAAAGTTAATTTTTAAGATTTGAAAATACATTAACAATATAAAATATACTTTCCATTAAATAATCTAATTTTGACATACTAATAATTCATTACTTAACAAAGAGAATTTTATATATATACACACAGACACATATGTATATTTGTGTATATATATATATATTTTAAGGACATGTTAGGGAGAAAGATATTTAAAAGAAAGGGGTACTCATAAATTGTCTTCCATCTGTAATCTGAAATAAAAAACAAAGGCTATCAATGAAAGAGTAGGTGAACAGTAATCCATTTTAGTTTCATAAAACCCCAATTTAAATGAGTTAGTTTCAGATAAAACAAAGACTGAAGTAATATGATCCCTACCTTATTACTAACCTCTTTAGACCTCAGTTTCCTCATCTGAAAGCTTCATATATTTCATGTGTAACCTCTGAAAAACTATGCAAGCAAATATATAAGAATATATAATATTTTAAGAATATTTTTACTTTGTTTGCAGTGAATGTCTTTGTAATATCTCATTCCTGGAATACATAAGTTGACTTATGATTAAATTGTGAAGCATAATCACAGGCTAGCTGCAGGGGTATTCTAATCCTCTGTTTAATATGCAGCTGAAAGGAGGGGCTGGCTGAGTGCTGTCTGTCCGTAACAATGATTTCACTGTTTTATTTCCAATGTGGCTTCCTCCTGCCTTAGTAAGCACACTGAGATCTACATTTTGAACGCTTATGTGAAATATTTCCTAATTAGGTTTTTCTCTTGTTACCAAATAGATTCACATAATATATTAAAATGATGGTCTATAATGCCTCTTGGCCTTTATTTATAATAAAGTATATTTCATTGTTATTTAATTACTTTAATTTTTAAACTTATATGTCCCCAAAATATTAGTTTTAGATCTGAGCATTTAAATAATGAAAGAGGGTTACTTCCAGTAACAGTGAATTTAGATGACATATACTAGCTCCCATTCCATTTATGTTGAAATGGTACATAAAATATAGCAACCGTAACAGGAGTAAGTTCATTCAACAAGAACAACAAAAGTAAGAGAAGGCCCCAGGTGGCAAAACAGCAAGAATTCAAAGCCAGAGTATTAAGGGTACAGATCTATAGCCCCAAGAGACTCACTGTGAATTCTACTAAGGTGTATTGGCTATAGATGGCAGGCTGGAGTTTGGATGTCAGGCAGGTGAAGTGGCCGTGCTTCAAGCTCATGTGAAATGGGTCAAAGAAGCTGAAATTTCTGAGTGAACCTGGGACCTACAAAAATGTAAGAAAAATACTGTTCTCATGGAGAAGCATGTCTACTTTTCTGGATTTCTGAGTGGTAAAAAGGTTATCTTTGGGAAGTTATAAACATGCAATGAAATGAATAAAACTTACTTATTAAACTGTGGCAAATTTAGGGTTCTTAACTTTAGATTCGGTTGCTCCGCTCAAACTCCTTATAAATACATTGGTACCTTGAGATATGAGTTCAATCTGTTTTGTAACCAAGCTCATAAGTCAATCAACTCGTATATCAAAAATATTTCTCCTCCCTGGCCAGTTGGCTCAGCGGTAGAGCGTCGACCTGGCGTGCAGGGGACCAGGGTTTGATTCCCGGCCAGGGCACATAGGAGAAGCGCCCATTTGCTTCTCCACCCCCGCCCCCCCTCCTTCCTCTCTGTCTCTTTCTTCCCCTCCCGCAGCCAAGGCTCCATTGGAACAAAGATGGCCCGGGCGCTGGGGATGGCTCCTTGGCCTCTGCCCCAGGCGCTAGAGTGGCTCTGGTCGCAGCAGAGCGACGCCCCGGAGTGGCAGAGCATCACCCCCTGGTGGGCAGAGCTTCGCCCCTGGTGGGCGTGCCGGGTGGATCCCGGTCAGGCGCATGCGGAAGTCTGTCTGACTGTCTCTCCCCGTTTCCAGCTTCAGAAAAATACAAAAAAAAAAAAATTCTCCCAATTCAAATAACTGAAATAGATTTAATCTGTTACAGCCCTGTGAAACATCCCAAACCATCCTGTTATAAAAAAAAGACATGTTTTTAATTAAGAAACACACATGCATACTTTACCAGTGCATAACAAAATATATGAAATAAAAGAAAAAAAGTGTTATTTAGTACTGTATTCTTACCTTGGAGACAGACAAGTGCGGCTAATGGAGGTGAATGGGAGAGGAGGAGGGAGGGAGGAAGGGATGCAGGCACTGTACACACGTAAACTAGAACTGCACTTTCTTAACACTAAATGTAAACTAAAAGTGCATTTTCTTTACTTTAAACAAAACTAAAACTGCACTTTCTTTACTTAAAATGAAACCACAAAAACTTAATTGTAAAAAAAACTTTCTTAACTTTAAACTTAACCTAAGCTTAACATTACATATTTTTCATTTAATCATCACCTGTTTTTGCCTTTTTGGCGGCACTTTTGGCACTTTCACTTGCAGGAATTTTCAATAAAAATCTATCCAAAAAGGATTGTTTTTGCCTGCCTTTTACAATGTTACGGAAATGTGACAAGTGTCATTAAAAAGTGCTAAAGCACGACCAGTTGAAACTTTTTCTGGGTGTTTCTTTTCAATGAAACTTGAAAGCTTCTCCCACATTGCCAGCATGTCTTTAATTTCACTTGCAGAAATCACTTCCTCTGACTCTACCTCCTCCTCACTACTAATCTCTTGCAGAAGCTCCATATGTTGCATCATCTGTAGCTCCTTCAACTCCTCAGTTCAGAGTTCCTCCTCATGTTCCTCAACGAGCTCGTTTACAGCACCCTTATCTACCTCCAGACCCATTGACTTTCCGAGGGACACAATCTCCTCCAACACTTCTACCTCAGTCTCGGTCTCTGGTTAGAATCCTTCAAATGCCTTGTATGCAACAACATCAGGCCATAACTTTTTCCATGCCAAGTTCAAGGGTTTTTTTGTAACCTCTTTCCATGCTAAGTCAATAATGTGTAAACATATCATGATGTTGTAGTGATCTTTTCAAAACTCTCAAAGGGTTAGATTTGTATTCTCAGTCACCCCAAAGCAGCGGTGGAACAAGTGCTTTCTGTTAAGCCTTTTAAAGTTGAAAATGACCTGTTGATCCATAGGTTGCAAGATTGAAGTTGTGTTGAGTGGGATAGAGGACTTTCATGAATTTGAACTCATTGAGAATGTCATCTTCAAGACCAGGTGGGTGGGCTGGAGCATTTTCAAGGATTAGTAATGCTTTCATTGGGACTTTATTTTCTTGAAGATATTTCTTCATTGCAGGACCAAACACGAGATTTACCCATTAAAAAGAAAACTACTGCATAACCCATGCCCTAGCATTGGTGCGCCACATACCTGCAATTTTTCTTTAAGAACCTTGTGAGTCTGCAAGGCTTGAGGATTTTCAGAATTATACACTAGCGGTGGCTTTACTTTACAGTCACCACTAGCATTTGCACAAAATGCAAGGGTCAAACTGTCCTTCATAGGTTTCTGGCCCGGCAGCTTCTTCTCCTCTGCGGTGATGACAGTTCTCTAGGGCATTTTTTTTCTGAAACAATCCTGTTTTGTCGCAGTTGAACACTTGTTGGGGAATGTAGCCTTCCTTTGCAATAAGCGCAGCAAAATATGCGATGTGCTCCTCAACTGCCTTAAAATAAGCACTCGCAGATTCACCACGCCTCACCACCAAGTGGATGCCAGATCTCTTCTTGAAATTTTCAAACCAGCCGTGACTTGCCTTAAATGTATCTTCTGCTGCCTCTTTTGAGGTTGATGGTTCTTTCTTCTTTAAATTGCTGTAAATAATATGAGCCTTTTTGCATATTACAGTCTCCATCATTGTATTTCCCGCCAGCTCTTTCTCTTTCACCCACACCAGCAGAAGCTTCTCCATTTCTTCATGAATATTTGTCCTTAATTGGGACAGAATTGTAGTTCCTTTTGCTGGATTTGCACTTTTGATGGCATCCTTTTGTTTAAGGATGGTACAAATTGTATATGTATTGCAGTCATACAGCCTTGCCAGTTCAATCACTCGTACACCACGCTCATGTTTTTCTATTATTTCCTTCTTTACTTCTATTGACATCATTCTCTTCTTCTTCTCACCACTGTCCTTTACACTCACTTTCTTTGGCCCCATGATAGCACACAAAAACAGTTAGTAAAAAATGCAAAAATGATGCAAGAACAAGTACAGCGCACGAAATTTGACTTGATTCTGTGAGTAACACGTGAGAAAGAACAAAATGCTGGTGTTGTGCTGCCAATACTGGACCCATGCACCAATGCACCAACTAGCAACAGCTTCCCGAATCACAATTCATATCTCATAATTTTGCACAGATATTGAACAAAAACAGGGACTGAGTCGCAGCTCGTATCTTAAAAGAAATTTGTATGTTGGTCTGCTTGTATCTCAGGGTACCACTGTACTGTGTTGAGATAATGCAATTTAAAGAAAAGACTTTATAGTCTAAATTTTTAACAACTTTAAAGTTCAGGTTTACTTTTAAGGCAAGAAAAAATTAAATTTAAATTAAGCTGAGAGCATTATATGAGGGCAGATGTCATAGTCAGTGTTCTGATAATGAATTAATAATAGTAGCTCTCATTTATTTAGTACATAAAATGTTAATCTCTGTCATAGATATTTTAAAATATTTAAAACTAGGTGTTATTAAAATTTCCTGTTTACATATACAGCCCAAGGTAAAATTAATATACAATTCTATTACAGTATATAACTAAGATAATTACTCTACAACCATAATTCTCAACAAGGGGCGATTTTGTCCCCAAGGGCACACTGTCAATGTCTGAAGACATTTTTGATTGTTATAATTCAGGAGCAGGGGTGATACCGAATCGCTAGGATGGAGGTCAGTGATGCTAGTTAGCATCCTGCAATTCATAGGAAAGCTCCCTACAATAGAGAATTATTTGGTTTGTAGTAAGTATCACAGTTGAGAAACCCTGTTTTAGACTATTTACACCCTATGCTGAGCAAATTGGATAACAGGAAATGTTCTGATTAATATGTCAACATAGCAAAATACGAACTTCCTTGTTCTACCTTATTCTCTGTGGTTTGCACCTGACTGGCGTCTCATAGACTCTCGGTAGCTTTGACGTACCAGGAACTGTACGATGACCGTTTTCTCTGCAGGTGATCTCCCTAATAGGATTGTTGTAGCTTCTGGCAGTTGTTCCCTGACGTCAGTCTGGTTCAAGGAAACTGTCTTGTTGATGTAGCAGGCACAGAAGAGGCCAATGGACACTTCCGCTTTGCTCACTCCACTTTCAGAGTTCTACAGGCATTTATATTGAGACAAAAATAATAAAATGTACTGACACACTTCCTTTTAAGTATTAATGCCTTGTCTTTTCCAATGTCAGCAACGCCTTAGTAATGTAGCTTGCTCTAGTGCTGATAAAGCATTTATTTTGTTTTCTCTAACTTCCTTTTGGGGTCTAGCTCATTTATTTTTAATTCATAATACTTTCCAGGATTTTATCACATCGATTACTGTATTTCAAATACCAGTTATCATGGTCCATATCTCTAAAAGGAAGTATATTGAAAATTAAAATGAAATTTCCCACAGTGGTGATTTATTTCTGTTTGAATACTTTTACATTCTACCAGCATCTGCCATAACATCATTTTAAGCCAGGAATTTCTCATATAAGTTTAAGATGACAAAACTTGCTTTTTATGCAAACAAATCTTCAAATCAGGGAAAATAAAATACTGTTTCTTTAAGATGTATGCATGCCTGTCTTTATTTTAACTAGAATTATAGAATGGTTGTGTATTGCTTTAAAATATTAGTTTACTTTTTTAAAGATATATGAAATATTATGTTGTTCTCAATTCTATTTTTATGTTTTTCTAGAGAAAATATTGAAAACAATATGATTTGACCCTATCAATTTTTCATGAATTGAGCTTATGAATCTCAAGATCTGTTTTCTTTTTATCTGAATTGTGCTACATATGAGTCTTTGATCAGTCAGTGCATGAATAAAGAATACTATTTTTCAGAATTAAGAGGAAATAAAGCCTAAGGAGAGATGTTACAGAATAATCAGTACTAAATAATATATAAAAATCTTGAATTTTAGATCTCATTATAGAAATACCATGTACATTTAGACCAAGTCATGTGTATTTCTGGTATATTTTTCACACTTATATCATAGAGTAGTTTTTATTTAACACATTTACCCTAAGTGATGCATATTATTTGATAAAGTAGAGTCATTGGTAAGTTTGACCATGCATAAAAATGGTATTTACATATATGCAGGAGAACAGAAATATCAACAATTTTATAATAAATTATCTCTAGGGTTCTAAAGGAAACTTGAAATAATGTTATATGGAAGCACCTTGTTTATCTAAGACTCAAAACACATTTTAAAATACCTAATAGTTGCAATATAATATAAATGTCTTCTAATTAATTTATATAATCTTTATAATGCTATGAGAATATTTTATATTCAATATTATGTAAAAAAATCACTCTCTAAAACATCACACTTTGTCTCTCATGTTCTACATAACATGTTCTGTTCCTTTTTTATTATCAAGATGTCATTTTAGTTGTCATCTTTTAGTCATGTCCTCATCTTTCCATGTAAAACCCAAGGCATAGGTTTCAAGCTGTACACTTGAACACACTTCTTATGCAGAGGAATGCTACCTAATTCACAGGCTGGAAAGCGGCTCACAAGGTGTCTACACCTTTGGTGAAAAGTGTTTCATTTTCATGTGTTGGCAGCCTGAAGACACAAAGTATTTGCTCAGAATGCCATAATCCCTTGCCTGTGAATTATTATCAGGCTCAGAAAATTGTTAGTAGAAATCTCCATTATGAAAGTGTAAATAGATAAGTATAGAAAACTAATGGGGAAAACAGTATATTGGCTTCTGACCTGTATATGACATCTTCAGATCTTAAAAAGTATTTTCTTTATTCTTTTACTATATAAATAAATGTTTGTCTTTCTATGGAGCTCTTCCAAAGGGCCTTCAAGACTAATCACTAAGACCCGTCTTGGGAGTGTGGAAATTCAGAGGAAGCCTGCATCAGTACAAGAGCTATGGCCTTCCCAAAGATGCAGAGACTAGACACTCTTAGAATAAGATGTTTAAACTTGCTCAATGAAGACTAATCCTGAAAAAAAGACATGAAAGCACTTACCTATTTGGATGCCTTGGGAAGCAAACAGAAGTCAATTTAGACTCTTAAGACAATTATTGTCCTCATATGCTCATTATAATGTTTTGCCTCTGTGCCTGAGTTCTTTTAAATCCGTGGATTGGTTCTCCTTATATAACACCTTGGACAATTTTAACCAAGCATTTTTCTCTATTTCTTTCAAGCTTTCTTTGCCCTTCTAATCCTGATTTCCCATAGCACCCATATTCCTGGAAAAGTTGTTTATACTTGCTGTCTTTACTTCTTCACTTGTCACTCACTCTGAAATCTCATGGGATCTCTACCTCTGTTATAATCAGAAATATATATTTAGTCTTTATTTTGGTTTCATGGCACAGACTCTTTAAAACTTTTGTAATTTTCTGACTGGTAAAAGAAGCATCTTTTGTTATTTAAAATTACCCCCTTTCAACCATATATATATATTTGTGTGTGTATGTGTGTGTATGTATATATTTGTATGTATAATTTTTTTTCTTGAAATACTCTGCCCCTTTGATGAGTTTGAGCAAGTGTTTTCTTAGCACGTCTTTTACATATCTGAGCACTGCATTTTGGTCCCATATTCAGAGGCTCAGGTCTCACTTCCGCTCCGTTATATTCCCGTTCCTCTGGATTGGGCCATAGCTGTCATCTCCTGTCACTCAGCAGTTCAGATCTCGCTCGTGAACCATGTATCCCCCTTCCTGCCTGACAATTCTGCTTGCACATACAACGGGGACCTTAAAGACCTGTCTACAACGAAAATAAATCCTTCCATCTTCTTCCCACATCCCTGTGCCACCCGAGCCTCTCTCTGGACCCCGTGTTCACCACCAGAATACTAATTACAAAATCATATCAATTCAACCTCCGGTACATTTTCAGAATCATTTTCTCTGTATATTTCTAAAAAAAAATCAACAAACAAACAAACAAAAAAACCCAACAACTCACATATAATTTTACAATGCTTAAACAATGGACTTGGAACTTGTCTTTCTGCATCTGACATTTCTGCCACCATTTTGATGTCTCTAGAAAAGTCACAGTTGTCTGCTGAAGCACATGCCTGTTTAGCCAGCTCTCAGTTCTTACCATCGTAGCCCGTATATGACAGTATGAGGATGAGGTGGAGAGAGTATGATATGGATTTATATAAGCAATGTCTCTAACGTAGTACCTAGCGTGCAGTACCTGATCAATAATACTGGCTGGGCTGCTGCTAGTGGAGGTTTCTTTCTATCCTGCATTGATCTTTAGTATTAGGAGAACGGCTACTTTAAGTCTATGGTCGACCTGCTGTGACTAAGACAGTGCTGGCGCAGAAATTAGTACTAAAGAAGCATTAACTCAGTATATGCATAACAAGAAAGAGTAGATATTTGTATAAGATTTGCAAAGTGCTTTCACAACATTCTTTCTCTTTATCAGAAACATGTACTTATTACTGTTACTAGTGGTGGTGGTGTATGGGGTTGAGACTCAAGTATTTATGCAAAGACACAGAGCTCTTAAGGAATAGAACCTAGTGTTGAAATCAAATTTTTTGGATTCTAAACCCAAATTTCTTCCACATAGCATTCTGACTTTTCTCAAAGGTTATATCTATTACAGTCCTATTGAATCTTGACTAGGACTCTGTGTGCAGTCTGAGGGGAGCAATCAAAATAAATTGTAGCCTTTCGATCCATACCTCTCCAGACATAATAGTGAATTAAAGATAAGTAAAACTACAGTTTCTTTCAAACCACATATATTCTATAAACTCTGGCCGAGTGGCTCAGTGAATAAAGCATTTACCTGGTGTTTCAAAAGTTGCAGGTTTTACCCTCTGGCAGGGCACGGGAGAGAAGCAGTCAATAAGTGCACAACTAAATGGAACACCCAGGTGAAACAACCCATAGATGCTTCTTCCTCTTTCTCTCCTTTCTCCCCCCTTCCTTTCTCTCTTTCTCTCTCTATCCAATGAAAAAAATTAAAAAAAATATACATAGTATTCTATAAGTAAAATATGATAACTTGTTTATATAATTTATTTCTAGGTTATATACATGAACATAATTCTATGTTAAAAGAGGAATAAGAACTTTGAATTTTCTTAAAAAATTTTTTTCTATTCCCCTTGGCTGTATTCTGATTTACACATGTTGATCTCTTTACTTAAAAGCATTTGTGGGCATCTTCTCCGTATTCCAACAGTCCCAACTTCCACAGAAATTGCAACATCAACTTGAGCCTTTGAAGTCAGCACCAGAGTCACAGTCTTATTTCTGCTTAATTAACTGCGTGCTCAGTTTATCTCTGGGTGCTCTCTCCTGACAGCTCTGTAAGACCTTGCCCTCTGCAAAGAGCTAGAGTCTACATAAAATTAAAAATCAAAGCAAGAAGGTTTTAACTTTGACTGATTTTTTCTTACCTGAAAAAAAAAAGCCTGACAAAACAGGCTGCTTTATGTTCAATATAGAATAGTGACCCAAGTGCAGTCTGTGAAGCAGGGAGATGTGGTGTTGAATCATGATCACATACTAAGTTTTTATTTTAAGAAAGTCTTGTAACTTCTCACATTTTAAGGATTATTTTCTGTAGGAAGGAATAATACCCTTTCTGTAGAATTGCTTTCAGATTTAAAATCTTAACAAGTTAACCTCACCAGGTGGTGGTGCAGGGGATAAAGCATCAAACTGAGACTCTGAGGAACCAGATTCGAATCCCTGATGTTGCTGGCTAGTGGGCAGGCTCACTAGATTGATCTGGGTCACCTACTTGAGTGTGGGATGATAGGCATGACCCCATGGCCACTGACATGAGCCCATAGGTTGCTGACTTGAAGCCCAAGGTTGCTGGCTTGAGCCTAAGGTTGCTGGTTTAGCAAGAGTTCAGTGGCTTATCTGGAGCTGCACCCCCCTCTGTCTAGCTACTAATGAGAAGCTATCAATCAACAACTAAAAAGTGCCACAACTATGAGTTGATGCTTCTCATCTTTCTTCCTTCCTGTCTGTCTCTGCCTCTCTGTCTCTCTCACTCACTAAGAAAAAAATTCAATGAATTCTTTTCTTTCTTTCTTTTTCTTCCTCCCTCCCTTTCTCCCTTCCTTCCTTCCTTCCTCTCTTTTTCTTTCTTTCTTTCTTTCTTTCTTTCTTTCTTTCTTTCTTTCTTTCTTTCTTTCCTCTCTCTTTCTTTCTTTCTTTCTCTCTCTTTCTTTCTTCTCTTTCTTGCATCCTTTTGTCTATCTTTTTCTTTCCTTCTTCCTTCCTTCTCTTTCTTTCTCTTTCCTCCCTTACTACCTTCTACCTTTCTTCTATCCTTCCCTTTCCACTGTAACCTCTTGTACGTTTTTACATTTTTTCACCCTTCCTTTTGTAGTTTTTGAATATCAAGTATTTCTCTAAACCATAAATAAATTAATAGTGAATGTCTACCATAAGTTGGTTGTCACTTAATTTTCTATGCAGTGTCCTAATTTTTAAGATCAGTCTCTGCTTTGCCTTTCGATTTCTCCATTTAACAACTATTTACTGTGTACCACTGTGTTTCAGTGATTGTACCAGATATTGAATTCATATAAAAGACAAGGTCTTTTTTTTTTACAAACTGCTTTCTTTCAGAAGCAAATAAATGAATTAGAATTTGAACCAAGAGTTCAATGTGTGAGAATGTGATTTATGAAAACTTCTTAACCTTTTCTGCTTCCTTTCCTTCCCTTGTCCTCTTAAGTAACCTGTGTTTTTAGGCTAAAAGTACATGGCTGGTTTACCCAGAGATTCAAATGGATTTTATATCTGAGTAAGCAATCTTAATTTTAAGTTTATTTGTACACATTTAAGTGATTCTAAAAACTATTGATTTTCTAGTACTTCCAGCATACCAACGGTAAGGGGTTCGGGTGTGATAACTTCCGCTTCTTCAGCTGGCGGAGATGGCGCAGTTAGCAATTTGGTTGGTTTCATTTTTGCACACTCAGCGGCGAGTGTGTTAAACTCGGAGGTTAAGCCACTTTCCTCCTCAGTGGAGGGGGGTGAATAGGGAGGTAGGGGCTCCTCAGAGGAGGGGTAGAGGGTCCTCAGCAGGAGATTGCTAGTAGGGCAGGAGTGGGACCAAGGGGGAAGGTTTGCCCTTCATGTCTTCTGCTGAACGGACGCGCCAGAGAGCTCCGGCCCAAGTATCGGGGTCCCAAAGAGGAACGTCCTGAAGCCAAGGGTTGAAACCTGAGAGGATTTCCTAGTAGGTTCAAAGATCATTTTCATTAACTCCATGCAATAGGGCATGGAGGGGGAGAAGGTGTCCTATTGCAGAGGGTCACTCACCCATCCCTTGGATGCTGGATGGGTCCTTGTCTGGGCACCGGTTTTGGACAAGTCCTGCCAGGGGTGAGGACGATGGAGACGGAGAGACCCGACTCCGAGGACCAGGTTCAGTGACACTGATCCACATTACTCAGGAAGTAAGCTAGCTTATATACATGAGTTCAGCCTGTAGGGTGTTACAGCATTTCCTTCACAGCTAATGGCTGAAAAGGTCAGGGAGCTGCCTGGTTGGCACTGAGTCACTTCCTTACAGTGGGCGAGCTCCCTCCTAGGTGTGCCTCGGAGGGTTTCAGGCGCAGGAGTATTCTCATAGCATTGCATCAGCCACAGCTGCTGGGAATGCTCTCTGCGCTCTACCTACAAAGCCTCTTTAGGAGATTTGTATAGATATACATCAATTGATTTGGCTTTATTTCTGTGGAGGTACAAACATATTCATGGTACATTACACTACAATTTAATATAGCCTAATAATATGGACTGAGTATTAATGGGAAGAGAAGATATATTGTTGTTATAAACCTCTGACCGCAGATTTATTGTAAAATTATTTGGAGAAAGGGTTGATACAGAAGTAATAAATTAAAATAAGGACCATAAAGCCCTGACCAGTTAGCTCAGTGGATAGAGTGTCGGACTGGTGTGCATAAGTCCCATGTTTGAATCCCAGTCAGGGCACACATGTGAAGTGACCATCTGTTTCTCTTCTTCCTCCCTCTCCCTCTTCTCTCCCTCTTTCTCTCTTGCAACCGGTGACTAGATTGGTTTGAGTATTGACCTTAGACAGGGATTGCCAGGTAGATCCTGGTTGGGGAGCATGTGGGAATTTGTCTTATTATCTCCCCTCCTCTCACTTAAAATAATAATAAAGTAAGGGCAATAGACTGGGCTGTAATTCAATATGACTGATATAAAAAGGAGTAATTTCGACATAGAAACATATTTATGCAGATAGAAGATGCTGTTTGGAGAGACACAAAGAGAATACAGTATTTTACAGTCTAAAGGGAGAAATACAGTTCTCAGAAAGAACCAAACCTGTGGACTTTAATTTGGAACTTTCAGCCTTCAAAACTGGGAGACAATAAAATTCTGTGGCATTTTGTTGTTGCAGCTGCAAAAAGCAAATGTTGCATTTATTTTTCTAAGATTTACAAATTATGTATGTACATTTATACACATATAAATATAAATATATGTAAATATACATATATTGAGAAATATGTATATTATTATATAGCATAAAATATATTTAAATGCCTATATAGTCAATATTTTATATTTATGTTTATATAATAGTAATTTTTACATTAAACCACATATAATTTTATTTTTTTCCTTAAAAGTTTGTGACAAATTATTCAATTTCAGATTGGTTGTTTTGAAAGAAAATGATGGCCTGACCTGTGGTGGCGCAGTGGATCAAGCGTCGACCTGGAGTGCTCAGGTCGCTGGTTCAAAACTCTGGGCTTGCCTGGTCAAAGGCACATATGAGAATTGATGTTTCCTGCTCCTCCCCCCTTCTCTCTCTCTTTCTCTCTCTCTTTTCTAAAATGAATAAATAATAATAATGTTAAAAGAAAAGAAAGAAAATGATAGAAGTATTTGAGAATTAGGGTTTCAGTTTTCCTGCTTAGTAATATTTACTAGCTCTCCTTAATCTTTAAAAATACAAAAATCAATTTTCTGGGCTTCTGTTTAGGAGATAACCCAATTTTCACAGTTTTTCTGATTAAATTTATCTTGAGAATAATATAGTTATTTTAATGTATCATAGAAATAATGTCATTCCTAGTGCAGTTCTATTTCAGGTTCACATAAGAGACACGCTACATTTTCAGAGTTGCTGGAAATATTTATAATGCCTGGAACTGTAAGATCTCCTTATTACCTGGAAATGTTTGGGCCATTAACCAGCAATGTGAACCTGGCTACTTTACCTAACCTCTCTATCTTTTTTGTTATCCAGTACAAATGCTGATTTGAATAAACTCTTTTTTTCAAATCTTATAGGATTTGTTATTTGTACCTATAATATCACACTTGAAGATATTATTTTCATATATTATTAGCCTATAACATCTTATTATGTGTTTTCTCTAAATGTGTTTAAACTTTATGTTTTTCATTTTAAAGTGTTTTAAAGGTACATGAGGAGGCAAACACATTTAAAATTTTTATTGCCATTTTCCAGTAACATTAACACCAATGACATGTGCCCATTTTATTTTTCTGTGTATTCTTTTTAAAATTGCCCAATGCAGTTCTTTTCTAATGTAAATACAGAAATTCATTTGAGATTAAAGAAAATAAAAATACACCTGAATTTTTCCCACAGAGACTATCTTATAAATACAGTGGTGCCTTGAGATACGAACAGACCAACATATGAATTTTTTAAGATATGAGCTGCGACTTGTTCCATATTTTTGTTCGAGATCCGAATGAAATTCTGAGATACTAGTTGTGATTCTGTAAGCTGCCGCTAGTTGGCGCGTTGGCACATGGGTCCAGTATAGGCAGTTTGATATACGAGTTGACTGACTTATGAGCTCGGTTACAGAATGACTTAAACTCGTTATCTCAAGGTACCACTATATATCCCAACTTATTAAAAAACACCTCTAAAATTATTCAATAATAAATGTGGAATATTTATATGAAACCATAATATTATATAGTAGAAATATATTTATTTCCTACCACAGATAATACAAAATTAATTTTATAATTTTACCAACAAAATCAAAATATAAATATATATTAGACAAAATGTAATTGAATATGAGAATGAATATGTTAAAATTGGAAGACAAAAAACTGAATTCATAGGAATAATTTACTTCTAGAATGCAAAAGCAGCTTTAGTAGGCTGTAGAAAGGAAGTTCAAAGTAAGTAAAGAGATCTCTTCAGTTTGATCCATAACACTGGTAGAAGTAAATAGAATTTCAAAAACATTTTTATTCTTCTAATTTTTAATGTAATATTTCACCCAGATTGCTAAAGCAATAAAAATTATACTTTCCAATATTTTCTTTCTTTTTTTTTATTTTTTATTTATTTTTTTAGATTTTTCTGAAGCTGGAAACGGGGAGAGACAGTCAGACAGACTCCCGCATGCGCCCACCAGGGGCGACGCTCTGCCCACCAGGGGGCAATGCTCTGCCCATCCTGGGTGTCGCTATATTGCAACCAGAGCCACTCCAGTGCCTGAGGCAGAGGCCACAGAGCCATCCCCAGTGTCCGGGCCATCTTTGCTCCAATGGAACCTTGGCTGTGGGAGATGAAGAGAGAGATAGAGAGGAAGGAGATGGGGAGGGGTGGAGAAGCTCTGCTGTGTGCCCTGACCGGAAATCAAACTTCCACATTTCAGTCCGATGCTCTACCACTGAGCTAACCAGTCAGGGCCAGTGTCATTTTCCTTTTTAATGGGGTAAATTTAATACAAGACCTAAAAGTCCTAAACACTTACGCACTTTTAACAAAGGTGCAAAATATTAAAAGTCAGCCTTTGTCAAAACTGCTAGGAGAAATACACAAACCTACAATTATAGTTGGGGATTTCAATATTATTCTCAGATAATTGATAGGATAAGTAGGCAGAAATCAGCAAAAATGGAGACTTGAGCAACATTATAAACCAGTTGACCTAATTGATGCTCCACTAACAATAGAGCACTGCACATCCTTTTCAAATACATATGGAATATTTATTATATCAGATAGACTATCTCTGTGCCTAAAACAAACCTCAATATATATAGGACGATTTAAGTCACACAACATATGCTTTCTAACCACATTAGAATTAAGGTAGAAATCAATATGGAAAGATAACTGAAAAAATCAACAGGTAAAAAAAAAAGAAAGAAAATACAACATGCCAAATGAGGTCTGTATCAGAAATACAGTAAATGTAACATTGGAAAAGCAATTCATACATTGCATCATATTGAGAGACTAAAAAAAGTAAACAGTATGTGATCATTTCAATGCATTCAGAAAAAAACATTTAACAAAATTGAATATCCTTAATCTGGAGATGTCTTCACTGAACATATGTACCCTGTTTTATCAATGTCACCCCATTAAAACTAATAAAAATCAAATATCCATTTTTGATTAAAAACTCACAGAAAAGTAAAGAAAACTTCCTCAACCTGATAAATTGCAGCTATAAAAACCCAAAGCTAACATTATTCTTTTTTTTTAATTTATTTTTTACAGAGACAGAGAGTGAGTCAGAGAGAGGGATAGACAGAGACAGACAAGGAACGGAGAGAGATGAGAAGCATCAATCATTAGTTTTTCATTGCGCATTGCAACACCTTAGTTGTTCATTGATTGCTTTCTCATATGTGCCTTGACCGCGGGCTTTCAGCAGACCGAGTAACCCCTTGCTGGAGCCAGCAACCTTGGGTTCAAGTTGGTGGGCTTTTTGCTCAAACCAGATGAGCCTGCGCTCAAGCTGGCAACCTTGGGGTCTCGAACCTGGGTCCTCTGCATCCCAGTCCGACGCTCCATCCACTGCGCCACCGCCTGGTCAGGCCATTATTCTTAATGGTAATGATTAAATGCTTTTTCTCTAAAATTAGGTTTAAGACAAGTGTGTCTACTTTTTTCAATATTTTAGTGAACATTTAAGGAAATGAAATAAGGCAGGAGAAATAGAGAGAGAGTATAGGTCACAAAAGAGAAAACAAAATTGTCGTTGTTAGCACCAAGAAAGTCTGTGTAGAAAAGTTGAACAATTATACAAAAAAATTACCAGAACAATTAATGTATTAAGCAAAAATCAATTATATTTCTATATATCAGTGAAAAAAATTAAAAGGTATTATTTATAACAGCATTATAATATGAAATACTTAAGAATTAATTTGACAAAAATGGTCAAGATCTATACACTGAAAACTACAAAACATTGCTGAAATACTAAGGAAAACCTAAATGAACACATTAGTTCAAGGATCAGGAAAAGTTTTATTTCCCCTAAACTTATCTAAGAATTAGTCCCATTATTATCATTTATTTATGTGTCTGTTTGCTTATTTTTGTATTTTTCTGAAGTGAGAAGCAGGCAGACAGACAGACAGACTCCCGGATGCACCCGACAGGGTACCACCCGGCATGCTTACCAGGGGGCAATTCTCTGCCCATCTGAGCGTTGCTCCATTGCAGCCTGAGCCATTCCAGAGCCTGAGCCTGAGGCCATGGAGTCATCTTCAGTGGCCGGGGCCAACTTTGCTCCAGTGGAGCCTTGGCTGTGGAAGGGGAAGAGAGAGACAGAAAAGAGAGAGGGAAGGGTGGAGAAGCAGATGGTCGCTTCTCCTGTGCCCTGGCTGGGAATCAAACCCAGGCTTCCACACACAGGGTTGATGTTCTGCCACTGAGCCAATCAGCCAGGGCAGTCCCATTATTAAACAAACAAAAAAAAAGGTACAGAATTTTTAAAAACAAATTGACAAGTTCATCTTAATATTAAATGTGAAGGATTGAAATGCTAAACTGTTTAGAAAAAGAAAAAAATTGGAAAGCAAACACTACCTGATTTACAGATTATAAAGCTACCAGAAAGCTACAAGAATCAAATCAATGTGATATTGGCTTTGAGCAGTCAGTGTAAGAGAACAGAGAATCCAAACGTAGACCCACATGTTCATGATCAATTGATTTTTGACAATAATTCAAGAGCAATTTAGAGGAGTCCTTTAACAAATGGTCTAAAACTGTTAGAAATCCATTTCTTAAAAAACAAAACAATATTATGATCCACTCTTCCCACTGTATTTAAAAAAAATGACTAAATAAAAACCTAAAACTGAAATATTTTTAGATGAAAATATAGTGAAATATTTTAGTAGCTCTACATAATAAAAGACTTGTATTCAGAATATGTATTAAAAACTCTCAAAACTCAATAAGAAATCAAACAATCCACTTACTAAATATTTGAACCAACACAACTTTTTTTTTTTTTAATTTTAGCCATTATAATGGGCTGTTCAAACTTAGTTTTTATAAGCAATTGGAGGGAACTGGACTATTCATAAATTGTTAGTGGGAATGTAAAATGGTACAACTTGACAATGTCAAAGTTAAACATACATCTATCTCCTCTGTGACCCTTTCATTTGACACTTAGTTATTTACCCAAGAGATAAGAAAAATGTCAATACAAAATGTGTCCATAAATGTTCATAGTAGTTTTATCTGTGGTAACCCAAAACTCAAACTAATCTAAATGTGCATAAAGCAGTCGAAGTGTTAAACAAGTTGTTATTTTTAGTACAATGGAATACTATTCAACTAAAAAAATAAACAGTAGGTATACATAATATTTATAAATCTCAATTATTATGTGTGTACCCCAAAGAGAGTATATTCTGGGTCATTTCATTTCCATAAAAGTAGAAAATTTAAACAAGCAATGATTACAGTAAATATGTCAGTTTTCATGTGAAGATGGTGGTAAATGAGGAACAAAGTGAGGGTTTATAAAGAAACTTTAACGGTAAATCCAAATAACTGTAATTTATAAAATATAAAAATATTTAATATTACCAAAAATTTTCCTAAATTGCTGTATTTCTGAGTAAAATGTACATATTAATATCCAAATAGTTTAGAAGATGAGACTAACTCCTTGTGAGAATTGCAGATGCTGTTTCTGAATTTTTGTTACCAGAGGATAAGACGAGCAAGCATTACAGGAACAGAATGGAGTTTTACAGTAACAGGCTTGAATAGCTAAATGATTTGAGAAGCAACATACTACTTCATTAAGAATGGTCTCAATCATTTTGTTTAGAAAATATTCAAAGAATTTATATCTCAAAACTGACCTTAGTTTACAAAAATATTTTCAAGGAATCTTTGGAGTTTTTACTTTTGCAGAATGTGCCTAGCTATATTCTGTCTTCCAAGAAATACTGATGGTAAAATGATTACCTTTCTCTCTCCCCTTCCTCGCCCCTCCTCACCCCCCCCCACCCCACCAACTGTTACCATCACATTCTTGTTCATGTCTCTGAGTCTCATTTTTATGTACCATCTATGTATGGGTTCATAGAGAGATGGGGTGGGGGGAGGGGCACAAAGACAACCAGATAGAAGGTGACGGAAGACAATTTGACTTTGGGTGAGGGGTATGCAGCATAATCAAATGTCAAAATAATCTGGAGATGTTTTCTCAGAACATATGTACCCTGATTTATCAATGTCATTGCAGTAAAATTAATAAAAATAAGATAAAAACAGTATTCTTTAAAAAATAAAATATTTTATTTGAAAAAAAAATGATTACCTTTGAAAATGAATCAGACAACCTGTTAAATTTATTTGAAAACTTTATAACTATCTACTAAAAACACTAAGCCCTATTACAAAATCATTGTTTCTTTCTTCTGGGAATTCTGTCATTGTAAAGCTGTCCCAGTCAGTCTGTAAAACTCAGTTGTTGTTGTTGATGATGATATTATTATTATTATTATTATTATTTGCACCATAATAAGTCATTCAGCAGTGGAGGAGAGCAAGAGGAGAGATTAACATCTTTGACAGTTTTTTTAAAAAGTTAAACATCCAGCTATTATGTGACCCAGTTTTACTAAGTATTAAAATTGAAAGTAAGTGTTCTTATGTGTTTTGAAAACCTTTTATTCTGAGCTGCTTTTCTTGGTAGCATTCTAGTGCAGGTACAAGTTTCAATGGCCAAAATTTTATATAAAGTTCATGCTGTTACAGCTGCAGCTGATTCTTGTCTATTGAAATAAAGCCTGAAAAGGGGTCAATACAAGTCCCAAGCAATCCTGGCTTACTTCTCACAAATTAATTGCAGATATAAAGCAGTTCAATAATGGAATGGTGGATGCAAACTTATTTTAAAGTGCTGGGTCATGAGAATTGAGGGCTTTCAAATTTCCAGATAAGAAAGAAACATATTTTGAGGTGTCTAGTGAGTTTAGGTCTGCAATATGGGAAAAATTAAATATCCCAATTTAAAAGTGTGATACACTACAGAGAAATGTATTAGAGAGAATCAGGGCTGATTAAATGAAAATGTGTTGAACACCCTGGTACAGTGGAAACCTTGAAAAATTGTGATAGCAGAGTATCTTTCTTGAGTGTGTAGCTTTGAAGTTTGAAATAATGCAATATATAGGAGATTTATGAAAAATTATTCTGGGTGCAACTGGGGTCCATTAATTTGGAGAAATTTGACTTATATATTTTTCAATTCCTATATATAAAAAATGAAGTGAAAAATATATGTTACTTTAAAGTAAAAACTCTACTTTCTGAATAACTAAAATTGCAAGTAAAATAGATACTCTGGCATTCTTCTAAACTGCATTATATACACTGAGGTTTCTGTGTTATGAAAAAGTTTTGCAACTCCAATCTGCCTAGATAAAGTAGGTGAAAGACCATTACTCGTTTGCAAGTAGGATGAATAATTTGACTAAAAAAATCTGTGAATAATACATTTTTTTTTCTGTTACTAGACACGATGTTTGTTACACAGTAAGTAAATTATAGATATTTAAGAACCAGTGGATTGGTCAATGGATTATTACCATCTCATCAAAGAACTTCAAACTTTTCAATCCTTTAAAAAAAAACTTTATATGTAGCCCTGGCCGGTTGGCTCAGCGGTAGAGTGTCGGCCTGGTGTGCAGGAGTCCCGGGTTCGATTCCCAGCCAGGGCACACAGGAGAGGCGCCCATTTGCTTCTCCACCCCTCCCCCTCTCCTTCCTCTCTGTCTCTCTCTTCCCCTCCCGCAGCTGAGGCTCCATTGGAGCAAGGATGGCCTGGGCGCTGGGGATGGCTCTGTGGCCTCTGCCTCAGGCACTAGAATGGCTCTGGACACAACAGAGTGACGCCCCAGAGGGGAAAGGCATTGCCCCCTGGTGGGCATGCCGGGTGGACCCCGGTTGGGCGCATGCAGGAGTCTGTCTGACTGCCACCCCGTTTCCAGCTTCAGAAAAATTAAAAAAAAAAAAAACTTTATATGTTAAAAGTTGTTTTTATACTTTACTAGACACATGTTCTGAACATAATTTCCCATGACAATTAAGCTTTACATTACATATAGAATAGACTCTTGCATTAGAAGACCCAGTGTGGCCTGACCAGGCAGTGGTGCAGTGGGTAGTGCGTTGGACTGGGATGCGGAAGACCCAGGTTCAAAACCCCCGAGGTTGCCAGTTTGAATGCGGGCTTATCTGGTTTGAGCAAGGCTCACTAGCTTGAGCCTAAGGTCACTGGTTTGAGCAAGGGGTTACTCGTTCTGCTGTAGCCCCCACCCCCACCCCCATCAAGGCACATATGAGAAAGTAATCAATGAACAACTAAGGTTCCACAATGAAGAATTTATGCTTCTCATCTCTCTTCCTTCCTGTCTGTCCCTATCTGTCCCTTTCTCTGTCTCTGTCACAAAAAAAGACTCGATCTGTGTTTAATGTATTAATTATTAAAAAATGACTGAATGTATGAATATAAATGGAATGATAATCATGTTATAATGGTGATATATTTTTGAATATTAACTTTAATTTCTCAAAATATCTACATTATTCCATTATTCATAAATGAGACATTTATTATAATAAGTATAAAAAATATCTTTAAGTGAGCATTTGGAAAAAAAGATTATATGGTTTGATTACAGACTAAATATTATATTTATATTTTATCTTAGGAATAACTTCTTAGTGATAAAATTCACTTCTGTGCATACAAATTGCATAATTGTGTATCTAATTGACCACTTAGTTTGTAGTTGAGTAATTATTGTCATCAACTGCCTGTTTGCACATTAAATGAAGACCAGGTGAAAATGTTAATTAGGTTAATGATTTTAAATAAATTTTGTTATAGAAGAAACCTGTTTTTCTGATCTTGCTGCAGTTCTAAAATTGCTACTGGAAGTTTTTCACATGGCCTTCCAACATTGAAGACCCAGACTACAAGCTAAAATTTAAGCAATTGATTGAGTCAATATATTCAATTAAGAAAATCATTTTATAAGGGTTCATCATTAATACATTAAAAGATCTTATGTCTTCAGGTAAAGTGAGGAGCACTAGTAATGTAGGACAAATACTAGTTGGCTCAGTATATATATTAGGGGCTCCATACACTATGGCCACATTCTATTTACTCAGCCAAAACAAAAATTTAATGTGTAATGACATTCTTTACAAGTGTGTGCATCAATAAATGGGTGATTTTTAAAAATATGACCTTTATTTTTCTTAAATATGAAAAAAACTGAACTTTATATTAACTATAAGTACAATAATACTAAATATTTGCATTTGAAGCAAACAAAGACTTTGAAGGCCTATGGTTTTATTATCATTGCTAGTGTGGAGGCAGTTAGACAGACATGAGCAGAGCAAGGATGATGGACCAGGTACAGAAGACCACCAGGATTGAAAGGCCCCGGTGCCTAGCAACAGGCAGAACTGAGAAAACCAGGACCCCTCCCCCAGGGATAACCTTTTCTTCTTTAACATATTGCGGGCCATGCAGTTCAGGCCCTCCCCTGACCTTTGCTCCCTTGGCATGTCACTCTAGTCATGCTGAATATTCTACTGCAGTGGTCCCCAACCTTTTTTTGGCCACGAACTGGTTTAATGTCAGAAAATATTTTCATGGACCGGCCTTTAGGGTGGGACTGATAAATGTATCACGCGACCAAGACAAGCGTCAAGAGTGAGTCTTAGACGGATATAACAGAGGGAATCTGGTCATTTTTTAAAAACAAAACATTGTTCAGACTTAAATATAAATAAAATGGAAATAATGTAAGTTAGTTATTCTTTCTCTGAGGACCAGTACCAAATGGCTCACGGACAGGTACCGGTCCGTGGCCCGGGGGTTGGGGCCCACTGTTCTATTGGGATCCTCTCCTGAGACCTTCAGGTGCAAACCCACAAGAAATGCCTGAGGCTTTTCCTACTCTATTCTTCCCAGGTGCGTTTTCCTTGCCTCTCTCCTGAGCTCTCAGGACCCATCTTTTACCTTTGTAACTTTTTTCCTGAGCTCATTTATTCTACAGATTCACTTCCCCCTCTGCGACTTTCTAAATAAACTTTCTTTTACAATATAAGTCTTGACTCTGCATTCTTGCTTAGCCTGACTACTATGTAGCACTGAGGTTGCTGAATCCAGGTCCAGTCTGTTTCTACCAGTCTAACACTTGGTGCCCTTATCGCCAACACTGGAAAAGCAAAAACCCCTTTTATGTAGGCTTACTTAGTCAACAACATGTAATCAGATCTCTCCTGGAGCAAATGCTGGATGGTTTTCTATCATTTTTTTTTTATATCAAAACTGCCTCGGGTAGTTGGGTCATTAAATAGCAGTATGTGTCAACAAAACACAGCCTCGCATCGTTAGTGCTAATGATGTCTCCGGCTTACATCTAAAAAATGACAACTGGACATCAAAATAATTTTGGTTGATTTCAAAGGAAAATATTGACTGCAAGATAGTTTGTAGCATAGAAATTACCAGCTCAGGGGGACGGCACCATAGGAAAGATTTTGACAAAAATATTTGTATCATAGTGTGATAGTATATTTTTTATGGGTCAACTTAATTTTATGATGATAAATAGAAGTTCAACCAAAACACATTGCATTTCTAACTTAGTTTGATATAATCACTTTTAATTGAGGTTTCAACCCACTGCAATCCATATTCCAGTTTTTATCAGCCTTTAGGTAAAAGAAAAAGTAAAAGAAGTCCTGGTCAGTTAGCTCAGTGGATAGAGTGTTGGTCTGGCATATGGATGGCCTGGGTCAATTCCTGGTCAGGGTACATAAGAGAAGTGCCCATCTGTTTTTCTACCATTTACTCTCCCCATTCTCTCCTTCTACCCCTTCTGCTTTGGACCCGAGTGCTGATTATAGCTCAATTGGTCTAAGTGTGTCAGCCTCAGGCACTAAAAAGAGCTTGGTTGACCTACCCAGGTGGTGGCGCATGGATAGAGCATTGGCCTGGGTCTCTGGGGACCCAGGTTTAATACCATGAGGTCACAGGCTTGAATGTTGGCTCCCCATCTTGAGCACAGGGTTGCTGGCTTGAGTGTGGGATCATAGACATGACCCCATGGTCACTGGCTTGAGCCCAAAGGTTGCTGGCTTGAGCAAGGGGTCACTGGCTTGGCGGGACCCCCTCCCCCACCTCAACAAGGCACATATGAGAAAGTAATCAATGAACAACTAAGGTGCCGCAACTATGATTGATACTTCTTATCTCTCTCCTTCCCTGTCTGTCCCTCTCTCTTGCAAAAATAAACAAACAAAAACAACAACAACAAAAAACAAAAAAAACCCCACAAAGAACAAAACAAAACAAAAAAAACACAGTTGATTAGAGCATAGCACCCAGACAGGGATGCTAGGTGAATCTCGATTGGGGTGCATGCAGGAATCTGTCTATCTCACTATTTCCCCTCCTCTCACTAAAAGAGAGAGAAAAAAGACTATGAGAAGATACCAGGTATATCCTATTCTCCAAATCAATGACCTTTGGTTTTGTATCCCTATAGCATACATTCCTTTTTAAACAATCTATTTGTTTCTACCAGTACCTCCTTCTTGATGAGAGTCATCTTTTTATGTTAACTTAATCTTAAATGATGCTAAAGCCGAATTTATAACTTGCCTCTGTATTTTCATGATCTTGCTCTTCTGTGAGAAGTTTGTCTATTCGTATGACTTCTGTGACCTATAATTTCTGACAAGATCTGATTCCTGAGTGGTTCACTAATTTTTTCGATTAGTGCATGTCTGTAGAGACAGTATATGCATCTCAAAGTGTATTTGTTCAAGTGAATTCTTTATTTTCTTGGCAGGGTAAATGAAAATAAGAGTAAGCATAAAACAATAAAATCACTCAAAGAAAAAAAAATATCCTCTCTGCATTTATATTTTTTTATTTATTTTTTAATGAGATGATATGCACTAAACCTCCAAGCTAAAAATCTTAAATATCTCTATTCTTCTTAGTCACTGCAAACTGGTTATATATCCAGAGTCTGGTACCAATTTCTTAGCTCCCAGTTTCTAAAGTATCTTTATTTTATCAGGTCCAATTTTTTGACGGCGTTGCTTTAACATTTATTTCTGAACTTGTTGTTACTCACCTCCATAAAGTTTCCTCCTTGCCTCCTCTTTGTGAAGTAGAATACTGTGAACTACTCTTACTTTTTAATTCTGTATCTTGGCTTTTCCTTGAATTTAAGTCAAATAAAAGCAGTTTTTCTAGTAGACATTAATAAAATCTACAATACTAGCTTGTTAAAATTTTATTGAATTTAGACCAGTTAACATATAATTAGTAATGACTAAATTAATAATTATGAAAACATTTTATTTGCATATTCATATTTTAGACCATTAATGTAAAATTGCTTTTATAAAGCTTAATGAAAAATTCCGAGTTTTCTAATTTCAGTATTTCATAAAAAGATACTTTAAAATTGCACATTTGGTTTGCTCAGCGGTAGAGCGTCGGCTTGGCGTGCGGGGGACCCTGGTTCGATTCCCAGCCAGGGCACATAGGAGAAGCGCCCATTTGCTTCTCCACCCCCCCCCTCCTTCCTCTCTGTCTCTCTCTTTCCCTCCCGCAGCCAAGGCTCCATTGGAGCAAAGATGGCCCGGGCACTGGGGATGGCTCCTTGGCCTCTGCCCCAGGCGCTAGAGTGGCTCTGGTCCCGGCAGAGCGACGCCCCAGAGGAGCAGAGCATCGCCCCCTGGTGGGCAGAGCGTAGCCCCTGGTGGGCGTGCCGGGTGGATCCCGGTCAGGCGCATGCGGGAGTCTGTCTGTCTCTCCCCGTTTCCAGCTTTAGAAAAATACAAAAAAAAAAAAAAAAAAAGAAGAAAAAGATAAAAAAATTGCACATTTACAACAGAACTAAACAAAGTATTTTTTTATTGAAGGTATATACTGTTGTCTATAAATCTGAACTAGTAAACTAGAATAGTTCAATAGAAATTATTACCTTCAGCAGCTAATGTCAGTGGTTTTTCATCCAGGGGGAAGCTAAATGAAAACAGAAATTTGTGTTACTAAGTGGTAAATATAAAATTGTGGTTTATCTTCAGAGTATTACATTTTAAAAAATGTATATTTGAGATTTTAGAGGTTTGAATAATCTATTTTCATTTTAGAGATATAATTGTTCTTATGTTAGATAATACAAAATTATAAATAAAAGACTGTTGCTATGAATAAAGTGTATATACATGTTTTAGTACCAAAATTTGACTGTTTAAGGAAAAACATACTTGATATTTTAACCATCCATCTACTGCCTCACGCGAACATTGAACTAGCCAATTATAATTAATTTGAAAACAAAAAAAGTATTAAAATGTTAAACTACCACATTTTAGGCTCCTATTTGTAGGCAAACATTCAAATTTTAGTATAATGATTTATCTGAATTTCAATGTGTGACACAGTGTACATGATATAGCTTTAATTTTAATTTTAATGAGAAAAATAAAACAGTTTACAATATCCCTAATTTCTGTAAATATCTGAATTATCTCAAGTATCAGCTCTTTGAGCCAAGTCATATGTATCACTGTAAATTTGTGGTATAAAAATATGAAAATAAATATTTCTTTATATTACTGTAATTGGGATAAAAATTTTAAAAACCTGGCGACTGAAGAGCGTCACCTATTTACCCTCTTTGAGTTTCAAATAACTGTTTATCATAAGATTTCTGCCCTCAGGTGCACCTGCTAAATTCTTGAAATTGAGCAAGAGAGCTAAATCAAACTTTCTCTTTCTAAATACTAGTTGTCATTTTGACAGTCCAGCCGTGGTCTAAATGAAGCAAATAGGTCAAGATCTAAATATTTTTTGCCTTGCCTTCTATAAAATCTCTAAACACTCTTACATAAAGCCCAGTTTCTGACTATTAGATCACACAGATGAGCTTGCTAAATGAGCATTTGTTTAAAATAGTATTTTCATTTCATCCGTCGTTATTGTGTTCCTTGATTCATAGTTTCTTTGTTTTATAGGTGCTATTTACAACTAGTGTTGTGACACTCATATACTCTCACATATTTTTAATCTCTTGGATTCATTTCCATAGTAGTACCTAGACATTATAATGTAGGGAGATATTAACAGTGTTTGAAACATTGCATTTGTTACAGTCATTCAAAATACTGCCTCAAGCATCACTGCCTCCATCAGTGCCTCTACATATGCCAAATATCCGGAAAGATCTATTAACAGATGCCTGTTTACTCTAAAGTGATATTAACATTCCTTATCAGATTGAATTAATTGATTGAGTGTAGTAGGGGAATGACTTGCATAGAAGATGTAAGTGCCTGCAGGAGCAGAAGCCATATCAGTTGGTTACATATAAGCTTTTCACATTAAAATTGTGTGTCCCATGTCATGGGCAAAGTCTAGTACATTGTATTAAAAAATATGTGGTATTAGATAAATATTATTTTCATTTCTTTAGTTGAAACACTTTAGTAACTGCTTAATCCAATCCATCTTTTTATCAGATTATTTCTAAAAGTATATTTTAATTTTGTTTAATCATCATAGAGTCGGGCACAATCTTCACATGAAGAAATCTGTGCAATACTCCTAAACAAACCAGTAATATGGTAAAAATAATTATTATTATAACAACTTACATTGTATAATGTTGCAATAACACTTTCATATTTACAAATCTTCATTTAATTTAGTAAAACTTCTGTGAGATAGCTAATACTTTCTGGTACACACAAGGTCACAATACATATTAATTTCATACCTCTTCAATATATTGCTAAATTTTTCAATGCCATGAGATTGAAAGTAGCAAAACCCAAACAAGAACAACAGTTTTTCTGACGTCCAAGTGCTCTTTGTTTGACTCTTGGTCTTTTTTTCTACTGAGTAACACCAGGTGATGCAAATGAAATGTTTATGAGAATGAAGGACACTAGATATTGTCTCTATATTATTTAAGAACTCCAGTGAAATTTCAGTTGCTTGTGTAGGATAATGAGATCTGGATGAATATACATCATAAAGTTTCATTTATCATGCCTACTATGTTCAACAAAGAGAGTGATCCAAAGTAAATGGTTATACCTGAAACAGTGGATAGAGCATCAACCTGGAACAATGAGGTCCCAAATTTGAAACCCAAGGTCACCTGCTTGAATGCGAGTTCATCTGGCTTGAGTACCTGCTCACCAAGCTTGAATATGGGGTCTCTGGCTTGAGCATGAAATCATCAACATGATTCCAAACTTGCTGGCATAAGTCCAAGGTCTCTAGCTTGAGCAAGAGCTCACTTGTTTGGCTTGAGCCTCGGTTCAAGGCATTTATGAGAAGCAATCCATGAACAACTAAAGTGATGCAACTACAAGTTGATGCTTCTCATCTCTCTCCCTTACTTTTCACCTGCTAAAAAAAGGGTGCATGATTGTACTTTAAATAATATTTTCAAGTTTTAAACAAGTCTTTAGGACTTGTCTCCACTTAAAAAAGGTAGATAACATCAAGAAAAAATTTACCTATCTGAGATAATTTGAACTTTCTTTGTACAGCATTTTGAAAAGTTTAATTCTGATATGTAACTTTTATTATATGATGGGGAGACTGTGTAAAACATTCAACTCCACTTTGGTGAGTGTTCCTTGATTTGTAAAATATAGATAATAATTGCTTTAAAATATGTCCAAAAAAACACTGCACTAGGTCTGGCACATAGTAAATATGTACCAACTGTCAAGTATTACGATTTAAATTAGAGAGAATGCTACATATAAGTAAAACCCAGTTAAAGGATATACTGTAAGTATCAAACAAATATACCTTTAATAGAGCAAGTGAAATTGCATTTGGCACATATTTATTTTAAGTGAGAGGGTGAGATGCAGTGAGGCAGAGAGACAGACACCTGCATGTGCCCTGATGGGAATCTACCAAAACAAGACCCCTACCGGGGGATGCTCTGCCTGTGTGAGGCCACTGCTCTGTTGCTCAGCAACCAAATTATTTTAGTGCCTGAGGTGAGGCCATGGAGCCATCCTCAGTGCCCAGGGCCAACATGCTCAAATCATTTGAGCCATGGCTCTGGGAGGTAAAGAAAGAGAACAAAAGAAAGAGAAGGAGAGGGGTGGAGAAATAGATGGTTGCTTCTCCTTTGTGCCCTGACCGGGAATCAAACCCAGGACTTCTACAGGCTGGGCCGATGCTCAACTGCTCAGTCAACTGGCCAGAGCTAGGAAATTATTTTAAGAAATTAATATTTTCTTTTCTTCTGTGTTTTCTGCTCCTTTTTCATTCTTTTGTCTTTCTGCCTTCAACTTATTCTATTTTTTTCCTCAGATGCAGTATTATCCTAAGTCACTAGGTTAATTTTATTGGAATAACTGAGTTTCCAGAATAGTCTTAGTGACTTGGTATTAATAAGTTGTGCTAATTGTTTCTAGGGAATTGACTACAAGTCAAATTTACCAAGGTTTAGGATAATTATTTCTATAAAGGAAATTCTGAGCCTTATTGCTCTGGGGTAGTAACAGCTGTGAGAAAATAAAAAAAGCTATATAATCAATTCTTTGTACTCAGTAAATATTTGCTCAGTAGATTAAACTATCTCGACTAATTCGTCAATTTCTAATTTTTCTGATATTTTAAATTATTCTATTATAATCTATGAGACATCTATAATATATAAAATCAATAAATGTAACCATTAAGGAAAAACATATGATATTTAGGGCTTCTTTAATAGGGGCATATAACATAACATAACATAATATAATATGATATAATATAATATAATATATATATTTTTATCTTTCTGTAGAAAAGTTAAGATAATTGAATTAAAAAAAGCATAGGATATTTTTCTACCAAATGAGTCTTTGCAGATGGGAATATGAAGTTGAATAATGTGCTAAAATTATCTGAAAATGTATGCCTTAATGCTGAGTATTTTTTAAAATATTACATATAATTCTATGAATATGGTTTAGGAAATAATTGAATTTCTAATAGTAGAATCCATTTGGAAGCAATTTTTTATAAAGAAATAAAACCACTAAAAATAAAGCCTCTGGTATGTGATGCTTAGCAGGAAATTTTACAACCACATAATGTTCCCTGCAATTTCCACAGGAAGAAATTTCAGGGATTTTAAAAATCATTTTTTTTCTTGTGGTTACATCTAGATTAAGTACTAATCTATGTGTGTGTATATACATAAATATCTGTACCTATAGGTGTATGCATGTACACACTAAAAAAGTACCCGTTTTCATTTACTACTGCTGTGTCCTGAATGTACCTCTCAGAATATCTTTTTAAATTATTTTGATTCAACTTATAGAAAATGGGATAATGAAACTTTTCTGACCACCTTTAGGATGGATAAAAATGAATAGAATACATTTGGGCTTTAGCTCTTTATTAGTATCATTGGCAGCCATAGAAAACATTGCCAAATTACATAGTTATTCTTATTTGAAAGCTCATCCACAAGATGTAATAATACTCTGAGACGATGAATTTATGAAATCCCTGAAGAATCATCATCACTGTCTTGGGAGATTAATTATTGTGTTACTTGCTGTCACTGATGAATCTTTCTAACTTATCATGCATATATTCTGCAGAGTTCTCTCTATCACCAAATTGCCTTTAGTTAAACTCATAGATGGTTGAGGAATTTATTAGCAGAAAGTTAGAATTTACATTATTATACATTCTAAACTTGCATAATATTGCAGGTCTTAGCCCCCCTATTCAACTGTGATATTAATATTTAAGCTCTTTTTTATTCTATATTAATGCCCGTTATCTTTTTTTCTTCTTTCAAAATTTGTCAAGAAACAAAGTGATACAAACAAAACAGTAACATCTAGAATATGAACACTAAAAAAAATTAACCAATAATGAACAATCTGAAAATGCTATAATTAACTGAAATTTTAAACCAATGTTTATTATATCAAAGAATTGAATAATTGATCAGATAACGTGGTTGGAGAGAACTAAGACTTCAAACAAAAATCTTATTTGGGGAGTCACATAAACAAAATGCATGTAAGGCATGATCTTTGTGTTCTCATAAAGAACGTTTCTTCTGTAGGCCTTGTGAGTTCAAAGTGGCAGAGAAGTATTGAGTGAGCTCTTTGACTAGTAGTAGTTGTATTTGGGCAGGTCTGCATTAGCACTACTTTTTCCATCCTGTCATAGGAGTTATCTGATTTTTTAAAACCAAATTTTACACCAAAGGAGGCTAGGAAAAAGGGTGTGAGTTTTTATCATATGCAAACATATCTGAAGTATGTGTGAAGATTTCACCAAGATGTGACACCCCAAGAAGGGAGTCATAGCTATAGATGTCTTTGGGAAGGAGTAAAAATAATTTCTTTGAAAACATTGCTTCTTTTCCTTTAATCTGTCAAACTCAAGCCTTAAGAAATAAATTCTTAATTGTTCTCTTCACTGCTACCATTGGCCTCTCTCCCCTTAATATCACTATTTTCTTTAGAAATGACCATATGTTACTACACAAACCATTTCCAAAAGTTATTTACTTCAGAAAAATATCCTGTTGGTAACCACTAACTTAGGGTAATAGTACCTGCATTAACAAACTCTTTAG
Organism: Saccopteryx bilineata; assembly: GCF_036850765.1. NCBI lineage: Eukaryota > Metazoa > Chordata > Mammalia > Chiroptera > Emballonuridae > Saccopteryx > Saccopteryx bilineata. The sequence continues at coordinate 19,213,435 of NC_089497.1, forward strand.
TTGTTTTTTATCCATTATAACCGTATATGGTTTTTCCTGACCAAGTAAGGAAATATTTTATCTTATATATCTATATGTTATATTAATACGTATATAACTTAAATAGCACTCTGACCAGTCAGCCTTCACATTTTCTAAAATTCTGGAACCATTAAGTAAATATTTATTAAGCCTAAATTTAGTTGTGGCATTCTACAATTATATCACCACTCTCCCACTAATAAGAAAAAAAATCTCTGTCCTTATTTTGGAACTACATTCTACAAATTGAGGTTTGTGTTACAGACTTTTCAACCTTCAGATTTTCAACCTTCAGCTCTTAAGCTAGTAGTAATATGAAATAAATGAACTTGGGTTTTTAAATAATACACTATAAAGTCTAGACCAATAGTTCTCAATTTGAGAGATTGACAATTGGCTAATTACCAATTAGAGACATTTGACAATATCTTAGAGATAGTTTTTATCGACAGGGTGGCAGGGGTGCTGTAGGCATCTATCTAGTGTGTAGGGTCCAAGGAAGCTGCCATGCATCCCGCAAGGTCCAGCTTAGATTCCTGAAACAAAGCATTGCCTGGTTTGAGAAACCCTTATCTGTATAATGATAGATAATAATTTATTTAATCTTCACAACAGCCCTTAAGGGTAAAGACTAATGTATCAACATGAAGGAAACTGAGCAATAAAGAAGTTATGCAAAATTTACAAATTCATGAAGCTAGAATACCTGTTACTTAACCACTGTTCTATAGCCTCTCCATAACTTCTAGATTTTTTCTTCAGGTTTCTCACTGAGTACCAAATCTTGTATAAAATATTTTAATGGGAGCAATATGCAAATTTCTTCATCCTTTCTCCCCTTCTCCAATCAATTGGTAAGTCTCTACAATAGAACAAAGATATCATTTATCAGAGCAGCATTATCTGCGCCACTCATCTTCTTCAGGATCATACTAGGAATTGTGGACTAAAAAGAAGAGTAAAAGGCTGAATAATATAAGTAAGACAAACCAATGCTCAAATGTATTGGCTTAATAGCATCTAGTAAGGGAGTTCGTCAAAGAGAATCACATAGTCTTGAATCATGAAGGAAAACTCGAAAGAGAACAACTATATTGGATCGGAGCCTTTTATAGTGTTCTTGATTTATTTCTGAATTTTCTTGTTTGTTTTTGTTTCCATTTCACCCTCTTGACCACTTTCCTTTTTAATTTTTGATAGATATTTTTGAGAATGTATTGTGTATTTAGGTCTTTGCTTGGCACTTGGTTGAAATTATTTTACTGAACTGTTGTCTGCAACAAATTTTGTTAGAGACAAGGCATGTCTATATTGTTGTGTAACAGTAAAATAGTAACAATTTTGACATAGTATATAATCAAATGTTAAAATAATATATGGATAGTCAAACAAAGCACAACTTTAAGTCCAAATATATATATATATATATATATATATATATATATATATATATATATATATATATATATATTTCTTTTTTAGGATAGAAAGAACAAGAAAGTATTTGTAATGTAGATGAGGCTTAATTGGACATTGATCAGTTAATGTAAGTGAATAGTGAATGAGAAGCTTTCTAGGGTATGAAACCAGCAATGATGAAGTCACAAGAGACAGGAGTGAAGATGAGTTTCTCACTCAAGCGCATTCTGAATCTAGTTTTTAACAGTGGCTTATAAAATGTGTATTTCAATAGATATGTTTACAATGCAAAAGACATGTCCACTCACCAATAGTTGCATTAGTGAACGCACAGAAATTTTGTTAGCTTTGGATACCCTTATACATTATATATGAATATTAGTTAGCTTATAAAACAATTAAGTATTATTGATTGATTTTTGTAGATAAGAAAATCATAACTATATAATTTTATCATGAACAATAATAACCTAGAACTTAATGGAGCTAGTTTTTCTAGCTAGTTCTCCTTCAGCTTACTGCCTTAGAAACACACTCTTCTCATCTTAGCATCCTAACAATGTCTAGTAAATATATGTATATAAATATATATATATATCTGACAAATTATTTGAATGTGTTTGATAAATATATATCATTTTGCTGAAAACAATTTAGTTTCTTAGATAATTTTTGTGTGGTTTCCAGAGACAATTTTACCTTGTTTTCTTTATGATACTCAGATATTAGGTGAAAATTGGAAGAGTGTTTGGCTTTTAAGATACAGAGCAAGGCCTAATTTCAAAAGTGATATATGATCTTTAGTAATTTTCTTTTTATTTATTTATTTATTATTATTATTTTTTTGTGTATTTCTCTGAAGCCGGAAACTGGGAGAGATGGTCAGACAGACTCCCGCATGCGCCTGACCGGGATCCACCCGGCACGCCCACCAGGGGCTACGCTCTGCCCACCAGGGGGCGATGCTCTGCCCCTCCAGGGCGTTGCTCTGCCGCCACCAGAGTTACTCTAGCGCCTGGGGCAGAAGCCAAGGAGCCATCCCCAGCGCCCGGGCCATCTTTTGCTCCAATGGAGCCTTGGCTGTGGGAGGGGAAGAGAGAGACAGAGAGGAAGGAGGGGGGGTGGAGAAGCAAATGGGTGCTTCTCCTATGTGCCCTGGCCGGGAATCGAACCTGGGTTCCCCTCACGCCAGGCCGACGCTCTACCGCTGAGCCAACCGGCCAGGGCCGATCTTTAGTAATTTTCAAATGGTAACTTTTTAAATTTGTAATTTTGTGGAGACTAGTTACCTAGTCAAATAATTTCAAAGCATAAACACAGCTTAGAAACACTGAATATTTATCTTTTACGTCTTGTAATAAATTCTATGAAGTATATTCATGATCCAAAAAGCCTTTTGCTCTAATAAATGTTCAACCTCGGTGAAGGAGCAAAATGGACATGACTATAACATACAAGAAATACAGGACCTTTAAGTGACTCAAAATGGTGCCAGGAAATCAGAGAGTGTTTGAGAAGAACATGAACATGGAATGAAGAATGACACGGGAAAAAGAAGAAATGCTGAGGTTGGCTGGAACGAAAGGCAAAATGGGCGAGATGTGTGAAACATTGAGGAAATAGCAAACAGTCGATATTAACTTGGGGTCACTGAGCAGTAAAGTCTCGAACTCTTTGTAGTCCTGTGCTGGAAAGTACGGAGACATGAAATTTAAGCTCACGGGCAAATTCACTATTTTTAACAAGCTATTTTCCTTCCCCAAACATCCTTCTTTCCTTTGTCTTTTTTTCCCCCTTCCTTTCTTCCTTCCTCTTATCCTTCTTTGTTGTTTCCTTTTTTATTTCTAATAAGAGGTTGATTTCTTTTTAATGCCAAAGAGATCTAGAAAAAGTTTAGAAACAAAAGAAGGTGGCCAAGCAATGTGGTTGCCTAGTGGAGCTCGGCGCTTAGCAAGGAAGATGGCTGAGTGAGGAAGCTGACTGCCAAGGGTAAGGAATTAGTTACAAACAGGATAATTAAACAAATAAGCAAATATTTTGAGGCTAATGTAAGCCAGAATCCTACCAGAGAAAGAAATTACAAATATTTAGAGCTTGAATAAATCTCAAGGGAGCTTGTTAGTGTTTATTAAAATTTTCCATAAGATTGAAATAAAAATAACTTTATAATTATGTTTGTGTATATAAACCTGTGAATACATGTATCAGCCCCACACCCACCAAGGGGATTGAGAGCAGAGGGATGCCTACAACCCAGATCTTGGTTTCTTTTCAGAGAACTAACCTATTCTTGGGCTGGGGCATGAAAGTACTAGAAAAGTTTAGAGCATGTTGTTGTCAGAAATTAAGTAAGGATTCAAAGAATGACAAGCCAAGTAAAGAATAATTTTAGCATCAAAATATATAATGGATGTGATGGATTAATACCTCTTGAATAAAACAAGAATTCCTGAGTATATACTGGTGTAAATAAATTAATGAATGAATCCAATGGGATAAGAGAAAGCTTTTTTCTTACAGGAAATTACCACTAATGAATGCAGATACAATTAGAAAAACACTACCTGCTAACCACAATAGTAATGATCGATTCAATCACAACTTCTCAGTGGATGCAATTGTTTATTGAAGAACAGGAGAATTATATAATTCAATGGGTATTTCTCCCAAAATATTTGTTAATTATAATGAGATTAATTCTTAATTTACAGAGGAAACCCTGGAGTATAACACCTTTAAAAATGACCAAAGTTAACCTTTTTTAGCAGTAGGGAAAAAACAAAAGCATGCACTACCTCATAGAATCCAATTAGTATACATCATGAATTCTATTGTATTCCTGTCCAAATTCTTAACCTGAATTAATCAGTAGGGCATCAGAAAGAAACAAATTGAAGGACTTCTTGAAAAATAACTAGTCTTGAAATATTTTTTAAAAATGCAAAGGTCATTAAAGGCAAGGAAAAACTGAAGAATTGTGTGTGATTGAAGGAACCCTTAAAGTTATTACAATTAATTACCAAGGGTGACTGCTTTGGATCCTTTCTCTGTTAAGCAAATTTCGACAATCTGTGAAATTTAAAGTGTTTTGAGAATTTGATGAAGTATAAGTGTTAATTTCCTGATTTTGATGTTTGAACTGTGGTTATTTACAAGATTGTCCTTTTTTTGTAGAAAACATGTGATATCTTATTCAGGGGTAATGGTGTATCATATCTGTAAACTTAATCTCAAGGTATGTAGAGAAAGCAATAATATTCATCTAGTATATATCCAGATACAATTATAAAGTGAATAGTTTGAAGTATCTACAACTGGAGAATCTTGATGAAGTGCATACATGAATTTTCTACTGGTCTTACAACTTTTCTGTAAATTTGATCTAATTTTATGATAAAAATGGTAAGAAAACATATTTATAGCATCAAGTCACAGAGAAGATATTTTAGCCAACGATGGAAAATCCAAACCCTATTTTAAAATACAGCTATATTTTAAATCTGTACTTATATTGAGGTGTTGATTTCTTTATTAACACTGACCTAGTTTCCCTAATAGGTTGCCAGGAAAAAAATTTCCACAACTTTAATTTGTTTTAATTAACTTTCTATAGAGAGTAGACAAATAGATCTACCACTCTATTACTGTGAAATTTTCACAGGAAAGAATATTATACTTGTAAAATCAAATACTTTTTCTCTTTGTTTATATTACTTCAGGCAATCAGCAAACACCCATATTAAGAAAAATTAAAAAAAAAACCCACAACAACAAAAAAACAAGACAAAACAAACAAAATAACTTTGGATGGACCAGGTGATCAGATGAATGGTAATGATATTTTGTCAAATAAAAGTCATTTCTGGTTTCAATAGTTGTCACAAAGCACTGTATTTGAACATTGAGGGACTGTGGTAGGTTCAAATTACTCTTTGGAATTTTTATTTTGGAAAAAAAAAATACACACCTGCACTAACAGTTTTCATCTATCTATGGAAAAAGGGTATATATTTTGGAAATTAGGAAAATAGTACACACAAATTTTTTTTGAAAATTTAAAAATATACATTAACAACACACACAGTGTCCTTTCATTTTTCTAACTCCTGTCAATTCTGTACTGTGGAATTTGAATTTAGACAGTGTCAGTTTGAATGTAAAAAGTAGCAACATTTTACCCTCTAAGAGAGACAAACCAGGACTCAAGTTGTTTATACTCTCTATATATTAAAATATAACAAATAAAAATGAGATGGGGGATGATTTAATGTAATTAGCCTATAAGCTAGAGGTAAGCTTTAGTCTTTTTTCTTGTTAAGAAATAATAAATTATTATACTTCAATGCAATGATGAAAGGGCTGGGAAAATAATCAGTTTTAAAAATGCCATTGAGGAATTAAAAGAAGCAAACTATCTTGAAAAAAGAAAGATTAAGTAGTTATTTTTTGGATAGTATTGTAACTTTTTAACATCTACTACATAAATCACCTCACTGTGTATGGCCCTTACTTGTAAGAATGCAACCAACATATTTGTTCTAACTTTAAAACTAGGTTTTGTTTAGAATCTATTTTAAATATATTCTGTTACAGAATATAAAAAATTACTCATATTGACGTATCTACAAAATTTAAATTTTTAAAGTAATTAATTACAAAATATTTCTCTCCTTAAGTATCTTCAGGGAAGAAGGCTGAGACATGAAAATTTTGCGAAAACTGTTAAATTTTTACATTGGAGGAGTGAGAATTAGCACGGTTTGACTGTACATGTCAACATTTCAAACCTTCAAAAATTATATAATACCATATTTCAGGTAACTTTCAGGTAACAAGGAAAATTGATTTTATGTCATAAAACTTATGCTACTGATTTGAAGAAAATGTGCCCTCTTTGTTGGCCACGGTGAAAACAGCATTAGTTGTTAGACCAGTTGAGTTAAACCGACATGGGTTCAGCAACCTTGATATTTAAGTTCTAGCTAAGAAAGACTTTCGAGCCAAGATTCAATATATAAGAGAAAGTTCATTTAGAAAGTCAAAGAGGTAGAAGTGAGCTGTAGGGAAATGGGCTCGGAAAACAAGTGAACAAGTTAGAGAGACAAAAGAAGGGCCCTTGAGACTGAAAAGAAAGAGAGAAGCAAAGGATAGGTGCCTGGGGGAAGGAGGTGGGAACAGCCCAGGATGCTCCTTTGAGAGAGCGAGGTCTCAGTGCAGGCTTGTCTCTAACAGGCTGGGAGAGGACAGCTCAGGGGAGGGTCTCAACCTCACGACCAGCAGTGTGCTAGGGAAAAACATGGTCACCCTGCCAGTGCGATTCTTGTTGGCCAGGCTTTGCCCGTTGCTAGGCAGCCAGAGCTTTCCACCTGATGACCTTCTCTACCTGCCCTATCCTCTTCCCTCCTGTCTGTCTAACTGCCTACCATGCTTTTACACACTTATATTATGTTTTCCAACTTTTATTTTACATAAAATATACCAAAATTTTTACATGAGTCCAGAAGCCAAACTTGAAATTTCTAACTGGACTCCTTTGGATCATCTCTGCTTTGTTCAGTCACCAAATTTGTGTCAAAATTCAACATTGGACTTAATTCCTTTTTCTTGTAACAGGTACCAGCCCTCCTCTGTCCTAAACCTCTTACACTTTGTCCTGGTGAAAGTATGCTAAAAAATATAGTTGTATTTTTACAATCACCTTTTTACACACACATACACACATATACACACACACTGTAATTGGTAGTAGTAATTGTAACTGTTGATAACATTAATGGCTATAAATTGTACAATTTAAGGTGTATTTAGGCCCCTACATTCCCTATTTTATTAAGGCACCATCTTTATTGCAATACTTGTGTCAGATTAGTTTGTCTAGTTAAATTCTTAAAAATGTAAACCCAGGATAGAGAAGCTATAAATTCTCGACCATTAAGAACCAGAGCAAGTATTGTTCCACTATCATAACCAACCAAGGAACAAGGCTGACAGAAAACAAGACTCAGAATGGAAATGTTTGAGAAAAGGAAGTTGAGGAAAAGAGTTCAGGCAAGACATTCAGCTGACAGAGGGAAGATCTTTAGGGAAAGCTTTTAGGTTGGTTGAGCTATCAGAAACGTGTATCCTCTGCTACAACATTTCCATCTACTATGTTTAATGCTTACAAAAAAATTGAAAATATTACCTACATTTTAAAGATGCAGAGATTAAAAGTCAAGGTAACATAAATAGTCTGCTGTCATACAAAGAGAAAATACCCATGCTAGGATTATAATTTAATTTGTTTTATTTCGGAGTTCACACCATTTGACTAAAATGGGCTTCAAAACGCAGCAATGGGACCCAGGGTTCCAATGGAGTCAGCACACTGTCAGAACTGAGGAGAAATGCCGAATAAAGCCTAGTCAAGCATGGACTGTAAACTTCAGAATGTTTCTAAGACATTTTTGGATTTCAACTCTTATTTTCTCAGTGCTTTAAAATTATAGAAACATTTCTAATACTATAATGAATGACTCTCATACTTATACACTAAGAGTGCCCCAGACCACAGGACACTGATGACTCCACCCACAGGCCCATGTACAGGGAAGTTACTAAGTCTTTAAATAAGAAGGGTCTTTTGTTGCCAAAATACAAAAACATTTACCTCCAAAGTGTCAGAACAATATTCTTCTAAAGGGTTAACCTTGGAGCTGGGCTGTTATCAAGCAAGGTTACAAACGAAGGAAAGTAGTCAGCTGGTTCAGTGGTACCTAGTTCTAATGAATCCTGGCCCTCTTTAGTCTCTCTTAACATCTCATTTTTAAGTACAAAGTTATTATATTGTAACCAAATATGCTATAATTCTGTACTGCAGTTACCAATCAACTGCAAAATAGTCCTATTCCATTCCTTTTTTTTTCTTTCCCTTTTTTTTTTTTTTTTTTTTTTTTTTTTTTTTGGTGAGAGGTGGGGAGATAGTGATGCAGACTCCCAAATGCATGCAACTGGGATCCACATGGAAATCCCTATATTGGGCCAATGCATGAGTATCAAGCTATTTTTTGTGCCTGAGACTGATGTGCTGGGGCCAACTGTGCTATCCTTAATGCCTGAGGCCATACTCAAAACAGTGGAGCCACTGGCTACAGGAGGGGAAGACAGAGGGGATGGGGAGAGGGAGTGGGGGAAAAATAGTGGTTGCTTCTCCTGTGTGTCCTGCTCAGAATTGAACCCAGGAAGTCCAAATGCCGGGCCAACACTTCAGGGCCACCATACATTTTGTCAGAGATAATCAATTTTATACATTGACAATCATTTTTATCAACTTTATACATTGTTTCTGAAATCTGCTTTCTTCTGTATCTTCACTTATGGTAGCTCAATCATTAACAATTAGCCTTTTGCCTTATAATCAACATTATTTTAAATATGAAGTTCTTTATTTACTGTACTTATGAATTTCTCTAAGTTCTCTAGAGAAATAGAACCAGACTGACCAGATGGTGGCACAGTGGATAGAGTACCAACCTGGGATGCTGAGTATCCCGGTTAGAAAACTCAAGGTCGCTGGCTTTAAATGGGCTCATCTGGCTTGAGCTAGGGCTCACCAGCTTGAGCAATAGGTTGCTTGCTTGAATTTGGGATCATAGACATGATTTCATGGTCATTGGCTTGAGCCTAAGGTGACTGGCTTGAGCAAGTGGTCACTTGCTCAGCTGGGATTCCCCAGTCAGGTAACATACGAGAAAGGAATCAATGAACAACGTTAAGTGCTGCAACTATGAGTTGATGCATCTCTTCCTGTCTGTCCTTCTATTTTACAAAAAAAAAAAAAAAAGAAAAGAAAAAAAAACGAAACAACCAACAGAACAGAGATAATTATAATTTATATTTATATCAGTATCTATTATAAGTATTTATATAGTATATTCAATTCATAGTATATACAATAGTTAATAGTTTTATTATGAGAAATGTACTCACAGCCTGACCAGGTGGTGGCGCAGTGGATAGAGTGTCTGACTGGGACACGGAGGACACAGGTTCCCCAAGGTCGCCAGCTTGAACGCAGGCTCATCTGAGTTGAGCAAGGCTCACCAGCTTGAGTCCAAGGTCACTGGCTTGAACAAGGGGTCACTTGTTCTATTATAACTCCCCCTGGTCAAGGCACATCTAAAAAAGCCACCAATGAACAATTAAGGGGCCGCAATGAAGAATTGATGCTTCTCATCTCTCTCCCTTCCTGTCTGTCTGTCCCTTTCACTGTTATAAAAGAAAAAAATAAAAAAGAAATGTGGTCACATAGTTATGGAAGATGAAGATTCCTAAGATCTACAGGATGAGTGCAAGCTAGAGACCCAGGAGAGCTGATGGTGTAGTTCCAGTCCAAAAGCCAGCTGGTTCAAGACCCAGAATGAGCTGATAGTTCAATTATAGACAGAAGGCAGGACAAAACCAGTGACTTAGTTAAAAAAGTTATTAAGCAGAAAGAATTATTTTTTACTCTAACCCTTTCTATTATCCAGACCCTTGACTGATACAAGGAGGCCCAGCCATATTGTGGAGGAAAAATTCTTTATTCAGTCTACCAATTTAAATGTTAATCTCATAAAATCAACCTCATAGAAATACCCAGGATAATGTTTGACAAAATAGCTGGACATCACCTGCCCCAGTCAAGTGACACATAAATTTAACAGTCACATCTTATCACAATAAATGTATATAAACCTCTTAGGATATCAGCTTTTAGTGAATTTGCTTTGCAACAAGCATGTTATAAAAATCTTATTAAAAGAAAAACAATAAGACATCAAAATAAACAGACAAGCAAAAATGTACACTCAGAGCTCCATCCTACATTATGAATTGTTGGTCAAGGGTGTGATCTAACCTGTATCACGAAGAGAGCTATGAAATATTTAGATCTCAATAAGCTCACTTAGAATTAGGCAATCAGTGTTAAAGGGTGTGAGATTTATCTATATACACAAAAATGATAAGGGCTTGTTAATACATAACTTCATGAAACTATTAACTATTTAAGAGAAAATATTATAAATAGATTTTTAAATACTCTATTTTTATAAATACAATTTGATACATATAGAAAATATATTTCATAGTTTTTTAATACATTTCATTATATCTTTTCAATTGATTAGATTCAAGTACAAAGGATACAAAAAAAAAAAAAAAAGAGCTTGCCCTATTACACAGATGCTGATATTTGCTATAATAACGAGTCATTTAGTATCTTTTTTATAATCAAATTTTTTGTGTCTGTAATCCAATATTTTCAGTTACCTACTATGGACTCAGTTCTGGAAATCTTGTCAAGAACATTCATAATGCAATCATTACCTACACTGTTCTAAATGACATCTTTTTATCTCCTATTCAGAGATTTCAATTGCTCTCTTAAGAGTCTAGAGATTGTTTTCTCTCCACACAGCCTCAGTATTTATTAAGGTTCAGCGTCCAGAGGTTTAACGATAAATGAAACAGTTAAATGAAATTAAGTCGTCTTCTTGATCTAAGTGGCATTCCTCCCCTATTTCAATCTGCTGTTTCTTCATGTGTTTGCACGTGGACCTTGGCAAAGCTGGAACTAAGATAATAAATACAAATACTGCCATTTTCAGAGTATCATCACTCACTGTCATTTGTCCTAGGTGTTTATTTCTAAAGTAAGGCTTTCTCCTGGTTGTCCCTTTTCTGCTGTTTCTGTGGGAAATAAAGCATTAATTCAGAAGAAAGAATACAAGAATAATCTGTATGTTTCACATGCAACTATAAAACTACTTTTGCCATACCGTGTATTTACATTTGGCATTGAAAGAAATATTCTTATAAGGTTCTGAAAATAATTTTTTTAGTTTATTTTTATTTGCTTTTTTTTACTGAAGACAAACAAAAGTTAATTTGAATATACGACAGAAATTGAATAAATATGTCAAAAGCATACTCACCAAATATCACCAACACTACTTATTGATAGAAAGATAATACAAAGCTGAGCTTCTTGCTCAACTTAGTGAGGAAGGAGAACACCAAATCTCTTAAAGCTTGACTAGTGTCTTAGAGCAGAGGAAACAAAGTCAAAATATATATATTGAGAATTGGACGTCTGATTAATAAATTACTTTGGTGTTTACTCAACTCTCTGGACTGTGTGTTGTCAGTCCCCCAGACTGTAAGGACCTCAAAGGACAAGAACCACATTTTGTCCACATGATAAAAGTTTGCCAAGATTCTAGGCGGCACTCTGTGACCTGTGTAGTACTCGGCACCTTTCATTTCATATTCTTATAAAATCTAAAAAAATAATTCCTTGAAAGCTCTACTATTAAAATGCAAAACTAAAAAAAAAAAAAAAAAACCCAAATAGTTGGACATTTGGTCTTTCACAGTAGAGAATGGATAGGATTGGAAAAGGTCCCTGATAGAAGAGTCCAGGTCTGGTGGGAACAGCAAGGTGAGACTTTTGCAGCAGGCGAAGTAAAAAATCTTACGGAAAATGGCCTTTTGATGTTTTCCGTTAAAGAGAAGGTGGGTCTTTCAGGAAGTCCCTATAATGAACAATCAGATCCTTTACTTGGGCAGGGATATTCCTGGAAGAATAACCAAGATAGTGAAGACAGAAATAGCACGAAGTTATGTTAATGTAGACAGTAAATTGTGGTTTTGATTTTTAGTCTCTAAGCTGAATGTGGAATTAGAAGTTATTCTGGATAATGTCCATATAAATGCTTTTATACTATTCTCGTAGGAATTTGCTTCTTAAACAAATTAATACACATTATTGTAATGTTAATATAACTTTCTATTATGCTAAAAACGTCTAGTAATAAGGATACTTGTCAAAATTAATATTTACTAAATAAAACATCTATTTTATCCTTGATTTCTATAAGATTGCCATTTTCATATGTTCTTTGCTTTATTTCTACATCACATCCCGATCCATCTATAGCCAGTACTTTTGCATCTTTCTACCAAGTTCTTTTACCTAATTATGTTCCCCCAAATCTTTTTGGTATCTTCCAGTTCTGAACACAACTGTATCATCATTTATTTAAGTGTTATCATCTTTTTTTAAATAAATAATTTTTTATTAATTTTAGTGGGTTGACATCAATAAATCAGGGTACATATATTCAAAGAAAACATGACCAGGTTATCTTGTCATTCAATTATGTTGCATACCCATCACCCAAAGTCAGATTGTCCTCCATCACTTTCTATCTAGTTTTCTTTGTGCCCCTCCTCCCCTCCCCCTCCCCCTCCCCCTCTCCTTCCTTCCCTCCCCCCACCCCCCTGTAACCACACTCTTGTCCATGTCTCTTAGTCTCGTTCTTTTGTCCCACCAATGTATGGAATCCTGCAGTTCTTGTTTTTTTTTTCTGATTTACTTATTTCACTCCGTATAATGTTATCAAGATCCCACCATTTTGTTGTAAATGATTCAATGTCATCATTTCTTATGGCTGAATAGTATACCATGGTGTATATGTGCCACATCTTCTTTATCCAGTCTTCTATTTTTTTTTATAGTGATTAAGGCTTTAAGCAAACTCTTGGCCATTACAGCAAGAACTATTTCATTCAGAAGTTCAAAAATACTACACATTTAATATTATATAACCAAGAGTCTGGGCCTGGAGAGAGAAGTCAGCCAGATCTGAAACCTCAGTGAGTGTTCAGTTTAGTAGGGAGACAAAGAATGTGCCTGTTCTCTAGGACAAGAAGATTGAGGTTAAGGTTATTAGCAAATAAAAATAGGAAGGGGCCCTGGCCAGTTGGCTTAGTGGATTGGGGTGTCAGCCCCACGTGTGGAAGTCTAGGGGTTCAATTGCCGGTCAGGGCACACATGAGAAGAGACCATCTGCTTCTCTTCTCCTCTCTCTTTGCCTTCTCTCTCTCCTCCCCTCTTGCAGCCAGTGGCTCTATTGGTTTGAGCGTCGGCCCCTGGAGTTGAGGATAGCTTGATTGGTATTGGCCTCAGTCACTAAAGACAGCTAGGTTGACCTGAGCACCAGCCCCAGACGGGAGGTTGCCAGGTGAATCCCAGTCAGGGCACATGCAGGAGTCTGTCTCTCTAACTCTCCTCCTCTCACTTAAAAATAAATGGGGAGGAAGAAGTAGATACTTATCCCAGTTCATAGAAGAGGTGACTTCTGAGTTGAGTCTTGAGAAGGTTAAATTTAAAACAAGGATTGCTTACCTGAAGCATTAGTTAATGTGGAAAAATATTGACAATATTTTGTATAAAGCTATGATAAAACAAAATATTTTCATAGAACAAGAAAAAAACTGCTTTAAAAAGTATTATTATTATTATTATTATTAATTTGAGAGAGAGAGAGAGACAGAAAGGGAGAGGGAGGAGACAGATGAGAAGCATCAACTCATACTTGCTTCACTTTAGTTGTTCATTGATTGCTTTCTATACATGCCTTGACCTGGGGGCTCCAGCCCAGCTACTGACCCCCAGCTCAAGCTGGCATTTTTGGGATAATGTTGATGATCCCATGTTCAATCTGGTGACCTTGGGGTTTTCAAACAGAGACCTTAGCATTACAGATCAATGTACTATCCATTGTGCCACCACCGGTCAGGCCTTAAAAATTATTTTTAAAGGCAACACTTAGATATGCTAAACCACATGTTTTATATTCTAATTCCACCTTTCTATGGTTATCCCTCACTACCTTCCTCATAAGGGTATGTGAACACAGGATACATATATGCATCAAATTTATTGACTATTTGTTGAGCCATATTTCAAGTTTTTACTCAAATAATATATTTGTAAGTTTGGTATGATTAAACGAAAGAAAGGAGTCCTCTTTGCTGAATTAAAGTGATTTTGATTGAACTTAAGGTGGTTCCTACCAGCTGGCATTGCTTACCAACCATAATAGAGGAAATATTTCACATTTTAAAATTAACATATACTTTGTCTGATGAAACAAGGACATCAAAATAATATCACATCAAAATGCACATAATTTATAGTTATAGCAATAGCTGGAGCATCTTTAGATTGTTTAAAGGGAGAAAATTGGTAAAAGGAATAAAACTTGTGTTTTCTTCATATTCACTCAATTGTTTCATGAACTACATTAAACTTTGTCCCACAAGTCACCTTGAATATTTAACCACCTGCTCAGTTTGGTCAGTGAGCGCACGTGCTCTGGAAAGCCGCCTGGGTGAGACCTCAGGAGTGTCATTCCTGCATATGCAAAGTTCACCGCCCAGACTGAGGCAATGCAGAAATGGCTCAGCTGCTTGCAAACATGTCTGTTCCTGAAAACTCGAGAATGTACTTCTAAGTTAGCTAAAGGCTTTAAGGCCTGGGCCGGGCTATATTTGAGTAGTGCCATTTAAGTTGAGATTTAGAATATTCTGTCCTCAGGTGAAATTATATTTTTTAGGAGCGAGTCACTGACATTCTCATGTATTTACTCTCCTGATACTTACAAAGTACTAACTCCCTGTTAAAAAGATGGAGGACTGTATGTATATACATTACACATACGATGTATGTATTTAATAAAATATATAAAGTGACAGTTATTAAAAAATACTGAGTAAAACCATGCCTTTAAATTTACTTTATTTCCTGAAGCACATTTACACATAAAGTACATATAAGATTATGACATTTTGCTCTTTCATTCAAACGGACATATAATTCACACATTTGTTTGTATAATTTTTTTTTAAAATTATTTGTATTTATTTACTCATTTTAGAGAAGAGAGACAGAGAGAGTGAGTGAGATAGAGAGAGAGAGAAGGGGGAGGAGCTGGAAGCATCAACTCCCATATGTGCCTTGACCAGGCAAGCCCAGGGTTTCGAACCGGCGACCTCAGCATTTCCAGGTCGACGCTTTATCCACTGCGCCACCACAGGTCAGGCTTGTTTGTATAATTTGAATGCTTCAGGTTGATAATTAAGACACTGCCGTTTATCTTATAAGGCTGTGTTATTCTCACATATAAAAACAACTCTATAGAATGTATGAATATTGATTACACATCATCATATCTGCACTGTGAAGTAATATATTAAGACACATTTAGAAAACCAAAGCAATCTACTTACAAGTCAGTTTTGAGCCTGACTATTGTAGAACTGTCTTGCCAAATACTAAAACAGGAAAATAATTGCAAGATTATCTAAAATAACAAGTTTAATATATTAATTGTGGGAACATAGCAAATTTCTTATATGGTTAGCATATTGTAAAGTCAGGGATAAAGGTGGTTTTGATTGGAAATTTAGGCTGAAAATGTACCCTCCTAGTTTCGTTTACTTGAGGAACCAAGACTGACGGATTTATTTTGGTTTATCTCAGAGTTCAATGGGTGTTGTTATTATTCTCTGGTTTTCCTCTTTCCTGACTTGGATTCTGATGGATTCTCGTCTCACAATGGGTAGGAGAATAAAGTACCAGTTGAGCTTCCACAGTGTCCAGACCACTTATATGCTTTCTTGATATTTGTAGTTTTATGATTTAAAAAAGAAAATTACTTTTTGTCTCAAATGTCTGAATAACTGTGTTAAATACAGCTTAGCTTTTCAAATGATCTTATATCATCTGCACCTACTGCATTCATGGGGTTCTGATTATTATTAATACCCTTGAATTGTCTTTCTCAAATGCTCTGACAAAATTCCATGCTGCTGTTTATAAAGCCATACTTTACAGAAATTTTAACTTAATATTATTGTGTTCTTAAGTAGATGTTTTTCAAGCCAGTCTACAGCTCCTGAAAGTTTATTTCTATACAATGACCATATTCTACTTGGTCTTCTGTAGAATAAGCACTAATCTCTTCTGAGGTATCTTCTAATAAAATTATATGTTGCACCCATTGTTTTTCCTGAATAAAATTATTTAAATATTTTACTTTATTTTATAGACTCTAAAGAATTGAGACAAAAAGGCATATCTCATGGACTAGAATTCCAAAGCTCAAGCTACCCTTAGGAAAGTTAAAGTCAGTGGCTTTTATAATTGAAAGGAAACACGCAGCAGGAGTCTTCTATTAGACCACTTCAGAAAAGAATCACAGTTAGGCAGTTTCCCCCTCTGAATGGTAATGGAGGAAACTTTCTATGGAGGAAACCAATAATGACAATTGGTTCTATAATTTTTTTATGTTTTCCTTTGTATCTTTTCTTTTCCCTTCAACTTTAGCTCTACTCTTTTCTTCATATGTAAGCATAGCTTTAAAGCTTTAGGAAAATAATTTAGTGCTGTATTTTTCAGTTTAATAAATTCTATATGATTTTCTGCATTAAAGATTTTTTTTTTATCAAAGAGTTACTTTGTCATAGAGAGTCATTACTCAGGGATTTTTGTGTGTTGGTTTGTTTTTCCTAAATAGCACTCATTTCAAAACTTATCTGATTAAAGTATTGCTATATAATTTGACTTCTCTGTCAGTGTTAAAAGCATATTCACTAGCTATCTTGCTTAATTTATCTTTTGCACTCAATATTTTTAAAAGTCCTATTTCCAAAATTAATGCACTTGAAGTTTATAAAGGATTAAGCAACTAATTTATCCTTTTGTGTGTGTGTGTATGACAGAGACACAGGAGAGACAGGTAAGGGCAGACAGACAGGAAAGGAGAGAGATGAGAAACATTAAATTCTTAGTTGTGGCACCTTAGTTGTTCATTGATTACTTACTCCTATGTGTCTTGATGGAGGGGGCTGGGGAACAGCAGACTGAGTGACCCCTTGCTCAAGCCAGCAACCTTGGGCTCAAGCTGGTGAGTCTTGCTCAAACCAGATGAGCCTGCTGTCAAGCTGGCAAACATAGGATTTCAAACCTGGGTCCTCCGCATCCCACTCTAATTTTCAGTCCACTGCGCCACCACCTGGTAGGGCTAACATCCTTTTTTAAAATGAATATTTGACCATTTGAATTATACAATAAAAATATTAACTTTATTTCACATGCCTTAAGAAAAGTGAGAATGTTTAACTATTAGTTTCAGTAAATATTAGATTATTAGTGGCACTAAGGGATACAATTATACATAACTATATTTGTACTTCCTTTTTTATTTTAAATCTAAATAAAATATTATCCTTTACTTTTTATATGATTGATAAGAGTAGATTATAAATCAGGAATAAAATAGCCTTGTAGATTTTTAGCATTTCAACTTTTAATATATTCTTTTATTCATAATTATCTACATGAAATTAAAAATGTTTTATTTTTTATTTTATTTTTATTTTTGTATTTTTCTGAAGTTGGAAACAGGGAGGCAGTCAGACAGACTCCCGCATGTGCCGGACCGGGATCCACCTGGTGTGCCCATCAGGGGGCGGGCGATGTTCTGCCCATTTGGGGTATTGCTCTGTTGCAACCAGAGCCATTCTAGTGCCTGAGGCAGAGGCCATGGAGCCATCCTCAGCGCCCGGGCCAACTTTGCTCCAATGGAGCCTTGGCTGCGGGAGGGAAAGAGAGAGACAGAGAGGAAGGAGAGGGGGAGGGGTGGAGAAGCAGATGGGCATTTCTCCTGTGTGCCCTGGTCTGGAATCAAACCTGGGACTCCTGCACACCAGGCCAACGCTCTACCACTGAGCCAACTGGCCAGGGCAAAAATGTTTTTCTTTTTAGGTAGAGTGACGTAACAAAATAGCAAATTGTCTTATAGTGACTAAATCAATATTTGGAGAAATTCTTGATTGATATATAAAATTTTAGAAATTAATCATATGTCACAATATATCACATCTAAATACAGTCTCTTTCACAGGCAAAGAAATAAATATGTTAAATATATATCATTTTAAAAGAATGCCCAACAGAGAGAAATAGGGAGAGAGTCAGTCACTGACTTTTTTTTCCCTAAGGTCAGAAAGTTACAATTACTTTTTATGTAGATGCCCTACTTCAACAAAGTACACTATTTCTTCTAGTATAACCTAACGAGGAGTTTTATTTGGGACTTTTATTTTTATCCATTCATTTGGTAAGAGTTTCCTATGCATTTACTGTGTGCCAGGAACTCTTTGGATGTAGGAAATAAAACAGGGACAAACTAATTAAAACTCACTTTACTCAAGAAACATGCATTGTGTTGAGTATGTAGATGATACAACATGATAAGTCACATATGTAGCATAGAAATTGTGATGTGAGCTAAGGAGAAAATAAAGCAGAAAAAAAAGGGAGTTGTGATATTTTATAGGGTGGCATTTGTATGTAGCCATGAAGATATCAGAAGAAAGAATATTTTAGCAAGTGGTAAAACTCAAGGAAAAAGTGTGTCTAGTATTTTTGGGAAATAGTGAAGGAGTGGTGTGATTTAAGCCGAGAAGAAAGAGAGGGTGTTATTTATTTACTCTCAACTTGCTCTGGACAGATGTGAATGACTGCTTCTCATGTTCCATTTTTGTTGTAATATGAACCAGAAATAAGACAATCTGATCTAAAAATAGAAGATCAACCCTAAACCTTTAAAGCCCTAAACTCTGGTGGGTACTAATTCATTGAATAGGACATTTTCAATCATGTTTCTAAGAGACTCTAACGTAGTTGGGGTCTTGTCTTGGGTGGTTTTACCCACCCCTCAAGTCTTAAAAGTTTAGATTTAGGCCTTAACTGGGTTGAGTCACACACCACATTACTGTCTTAAGTCTATGACTGTGGGCAGCTTCTAGGAGTGGGGAAGGCAAGTGGTGTATGCATTCCAAACATAGGAGAAGGGCTACAGAGACTACAATTGCCCAATTCCAGCTCATGAGTCAAACTCGTAATCAAAAAAACTTGATGACCTTTCCCAACAACCTCCCGCAGTACTATAACCAAAAATGTCTGCCTACGTGGCCAAGTGTCCCCTCTGGATCAGTCTCATCCCTGGTTAAGAACCATTGTTATAGACCATTCTGAGCTTTGTTTTCTGCAAGTACTTATCTAGGCACTTCTTGGCTCAACCAAGGTGAATCTTATTAACAGCAGAGTGTCATATCAGTTCTCTCCAAAGAGATAATATAAGTCAGATCCAGGGAAAGGTTTTCACAACTAGCTCTTATGTTCAGATTTTATTGAAGTGACTAGCAACAAAGTAGGAAGATTATCTGGGAATGCCATTGGTCGATGTGAATGAGGTCAATTAAAATGGTGTGAGCTGAATATGCATTTTCATGTACCTAATGATTTCTGAAAATTATTTGCTGTGATGCATTAAACTAGCCAATTTAAAGAATGATTGACCAAAGAAAAGAAAATGTATAGTCAATAAAATTGATAACAAATTTGGGTGAAATTGAGCACAAATCTTAGAAAAGCTGTTTATGTGTAGCATCCACAAGAAATATTTATTATGCAGACATATTTACTGCATGCTGTTAAGTTAACCATAAATTAAGAGTATAATATGTGCGGTACAAAAATGGATAACTTAAGACTGAGAAGCTATTTTAGTGCCTGGTTAACCTAACATTGATTTCCATGAAAAATTAAAGCAGCAAGTAGGAAGGAAGCTTGTAGACAGTGGGTTGCACTTAATGTGAACTTGTGCAATATCAACTGCAGGTTAGCAGTCGGTCATTTCTGAAACACTACATAATTTGACAGTGGTGTTGTGTAAACTCAAACAAATATAAATCATTGTCTCAAGAGTCCCAAGGGATCTGGCACAATCTGCCCACCTGGACATATTCTTTTACAGCCTCATTACACTTGCCAGTGATTCATGGGTGTTAGGCTTGACTGAGAAGGGCAGAAGGGGCTAAGAAAATCGGTATGCTATATTTCAACCATGCAAATGAGCATATTTCCTTGGGACTAAAAGGCAGCCTTTTTAAAAGAAATGGATTAATCTCTGTCTATTCTCATTATCCTTTTGTTGACGTTTTCAAAGTAATGTAAGTCCATGGAAAAGTATTCTTAGTAGATCATTATATTATTGCATCTTTCCTTTCCTTTCCTTTCCTTTCCTTTCCTTTCCTTTCCTTTCCTTTCCTTTCCTTTCGTTTC
Organism: Saccopteryx bilineata; assembly: GCF_036850765.1. Lineage (NCBI taxonomy): Eukaryota > Metazoa > Chordata > Mammalia > Chiroptera > Emballonuridae > Saccopteryx > Saccopteryx bilineata. The sequence goes on from NC_089497.1 coordinate 19,233,875, forward strand.
CTTTCCTTTCCTTTCCTTTCCTTTCCTTTCCTTCCCTTCCCTTCCCTTCCCTTCCCTTCCCTTCCCTTCCCTTTCCCTTCCCTTCCCTTCCCTTCCCTTCCCTTCCCTTCCCTTCCCTTCCCTTCCCTTCCCTTCCCTTCCCTTCCCTTCCCTTCCCTTCCTTTCCTTTCCTTTCCCTTCCCTTCCCTTCCCTTCCCTTCCCTTCCCTTCCCTTCCCTTCCCTTCCCTTCCCTTTTCTTTTCTTTTCTTTTCTTTCTTTTCTTTTCTTTTCTTTTCTTTTCTTTTCTTCTCTCTCTTTTTTGTTTTAATTGAGTGAGAGAAGGGGAGGTAGAGGGACAGAATCCCACATGCATCCTGATCGAGATCCACCAGGCAAGCCCACTAGGGGGTGATGCTCTGACCATCTAGGGCACCGCTTGGTTTCTTATCAACCAAGCTCTGGAGTGCCTAAGACAGAGGCCATGGAGCCTTCCTCAGCACCAGGGTCATCTCACTCCAATCAGGCCATGGCTGCAGGCAGGAGGGGGAGAAAGAGAGAAACAAGAGAAGGAAGGATGGAAAAGAAGATGGTTGCTTCTCCTGTGTCCCCTGACTGGGAATTGAACCGGGACATCCACATGCTGGGCTGACACTCTACCACTGAGCCAACTGGCCAGGGTATTATTGCATCTTTAAGTTGGACAGAGCAATTTCATCAAGTGGTACTCTGATGTGAGACAAACATGGAAAAAACAAGGGGAAGGGACAATGTGGATGAAATGGAAATTAATAAAATACTAAACCTATTGGAAACCTGATATGCCTAAGTGTGTTCTAGAGCATAGTTTTTGGTTGCATTATGAGTCACTGGACTAACCTGTGGTGGCGCAGTGGATAAAGCATTAACCTGGAATGCTGAGGTCACTGGTTCGAAACCCTGGGCTTGCCTGGTCAAGGCATGTATGGGAGTTGATGCTTCCTGCTCCTCCCCCTTCTCTCTCTCTCTCTCTCTCTCTCTCTCTCTCTCTCTCTATCTCTCTCCCCCCCTATGAAAAGAGAATAAATAAAATCTTTGCCTGACCTGTGGTGGCGCAGTGGATAAAGTGTCGACCTGGAAATGCTGAGGTCGCCGGTTCGAAACCCTGGGCTTGCCTGGTCAAGGAACATATGGGAGTTGATGCTTCCTGCTCCTCCCCCCTTCTCTCTCTATCTCTCTCCTCTCTCTCTCTCTCTCCCTCTCTCTCTCCCTTCTAAAATGAATAAATAAAATAAAAATAAAATGAGTCACTGGAATTCTTTCTATTGAGATAGTGTCTAAGATGCCTCTGATATAATGATAACAAGGTCCTCTTTTCTTAGAAATACCAATGCTTTCCTCCAGGACAATATGGACATGGATTTTTGAGAAAAGGGGAAGATTAATACTTTCTTAACTTCACTAGTAGTCAATAAGCAAATTGAGAGAATGATATTTCCACTTTTCCTGGAATATTGCAAGTGCTGCCAATAAATAAATAAATAAATAAAAAGGTGACTCAAAATCTGTGAATACAAAAATTTCCTTTTAAAATTAAACTAAATTTCTATTTCTAAATATAAACAATATTTTTGTCATGCAGATTGTCAAAGCTTGTTAAAGGATTTATATGACAATTCTCCAATAAAGCATTTATATTTATTTTTCCTAAAACATATTCAGGACTTTCAATAATCTGATCATTATGAATAACTGTATATGAAATTAAGCTGATAAAATAAATACATATACACAAAAGATAAATACAAATGATCATTTTATTTTTGAAAATATGAAATAGATCATCTCTGTTTTTAAAGTATAAGTGATTTCAATAAATTAGGGAGGCCCTGGCTGGTTGGCTCAGCAGTAGAGCATCGGCCAGGCTTGTGGAAGTCTCAGTTTTGATTCTCAGTCAGGGCACACAGAAGAAGCACCTGTCTGCTTCTCCACCCTTTCCTCTCTCCTTCCTCTTTAGCTCTCTATTCTCCTGCTATAGACAAGGCTCCATTGGAGCAAATTTGTTCGGGCGCTGAGGACGGCTCCATGGCCTCCACCTCAGGCACTAGAATGGCTCCAACGGCAATGGAGCAACGCCCCAGATGGGCAGAGCATCGCCCCCTGGTGGGCATGCCGGGTGGATCCTGGTCGGGCGCATGAGGGAGTCTGTCTGACTGCCTCCCCACTTCTAAGTAAAAATACAAAAAGACAAACAAAAAAATAAATTCAGATTAAGTACTAGAGATTATTACTAAAGATAGCAATGAGAATCATTAGTAAGAAGGACATAGAAACATTATATGTATTTCTAAAAAAAAGCTTCTTAATTTCAATACTAATGATTCATCTAATATTGTTACTTAATAAAACAGCAAGTATAAAATAAATTTAAAATATACGATCAATCAATTATATTAAAAGCTAGTGTATTTTACAACATCAACATTCAAAATATAGCTGTAAATTTGTAAACTTAGAAGTAATCTAGAACACAAAAGGTGACTTTCCATAAATCAGATTTGTTTTTCAAATCACATTTATTTCTGATCTTTGGATTCACGTGTTCAGCGGTTGGTTGGTCATCACAACTTCCATAGCACAAGGACAGTTAAAATTAACACAATAAAATTGAATTAATTATATTTCATTTTAAATTGGTTTCTCCTTGAAAATTTAATTTTTGTATGACCATTTAGAGTAAGCTAAATCTGTTTCAACTTCTCTCTCAAATCAAATTAATCAAGTCTATTTCAGCTATGACTACTATCCTGCTGTAAGCCCTCATTATATTTTAAGAGCACCCCAAGAGTGTTGATCACTCACTGATCTTCCCATCTTTGAGCTTGTTTTTCTCAATACCAGTACACACTGCTGGAGAACTCACCAAACCACTCCTTTGCTTCAAAGTCATCTGGTTGCTATAAGAAATCATCTGCAGTATAATATTTTGAATATACTATTTCTTATTCACTACCTTCGCTCATGCTGCTACCTGGAAGTTTGTACCCCACTCCTCCTAACAAACAGGACACAATTTATAATTCTGTGTTTATTTACTCTTGTGTGTGTGTGTGTGTATTAAAAAACTTTGTCATAGCCATCTTTTGTTTCAAGGAGCTGCATAGTTCCTAGTCTACAGCAAGTACTTGATGGTTATTAAAAGAATTTTATGATCCATGATTGGCAAGCATAATAATGCTCCCAACAGCTGAGAGTAACACTTGCAGCTAGAGCAAATAATCTTGAAATCACAGAGTTTCTACTGAATAGAAACTTTTCTCTGTGTCACTTGACAGTCCAACATGACTGCTGCATATCAGGAGGTATCGTTCCACCATCCGGTATCCAAGTCTCCTCCATTTCGCAGCTCCAACATTGTACAGGATCTCAGGATCCTCTGTTTCTGGTCAGCAGAAAGAATTTGAAAAAAGGGCGAAGTCCTACCTCTTCTTAAATCCTCAAGTTAGCAATGACTAGTCTCAAGGTCATATCTGGATGTTAATGGAACAAGGGAATATATCATTGTCTGGGGAGCTACTTCCATCAAAACTCTTCCCAGTTAATATTTAGGGATGGCTAGCTATCTCTACCACACTTAAGAAAACAAGAACGTATGCATTATATTTCAAAGGGAACTAACATTGTCTGAAAGTGCTGGTGAATAAATTTCAGTTATCTGGAAAAGAGCTCTTAGGTATATTTTTTTATTACTAATACCTCTGGATGGTATTTAAGGTAGCACCGGCATTGGGTATGCTTCTTAAAAGCAATGAAGCCCACACAACTTTTGTTTGGACGTCGTGCAAATTACAGGACCTGCCCAGTGAGATTAGGCATATGGAATAGCTCAGGCCTCCCTGCAGTAACTACATCTCACCTTCCTAAAGCCAAATGTTTCTCAGGGCAGGGATAGCTGCATGTTTGCTGAAGCAGGAGCGTCTCCAAATTGTTCTACTTTTCAGATACTAAAATTTGGAATAAAAGAGGAAGTCTCTTTTCTACCATTTAAGATAGTCCCTAATTTCGCTTATCATCAACATCCTTTTTGAAGAAATTGTTAGATGTCTGCATATCATATTAGATGCAGGTATCAAATACCTGCATCTGTAATTTCTCACATGCTCCCATTTTGATATATGTGAACTTAAAAACGAATTTACATTTGAGATAGACAGGTACTACATAAACACATCTGTAGGTCATTTAGAAATTACTGTCATCACTCTCTCATTAAAGTGACATGCATATATTTAGAAATTACCTTTCACTAATTTAATGAAAGATTGTCCTTGGTAATGTCTCTATATGTTCACCTATGAAACAGTATTAAAATTCTTTGCATAATGAGATGCATATTATTGGGGAGCAAAAAGAGCTTCAATTTGTTTTTCCATTTTTCATAAAAATGTGCACTGGAACTTAATTCTGTTTATGTCATATATGATGTATATATGTCATTCTATGTGTATAAAGTTGTTTCCTTCACATTTTCAGAGTCTTATACAGTTAGGAATTTTCTAGTATTATATTTTCACTAACATTGAGATGATAGTATACAATATAGGAAAAACAATATAGCAAAGGGCATATCAACATTCATATATTTATGAGGAGTCTATGTTTTTTTATGTTATGATAGGTCATCTGTATTGAGTTCATTGCATCCTCTCAGCAAATCATTTAGCTGACATGGTGTCATGGATAAAGTCTATATTTATATATGAGAGTATAACAGCTGTTTACTGCCTGAATACCCAATGTCTCACCAAAACCTACATTTAGTCTCATGTTCATGAAATCTGGAAGCTGCATAGCATTGCATGGAAGGTAGAGAAGTAAACTTGTTGAATAAATATTAAGCTTTTGTGATCATTGTACTTAGAATTTCAAATTTAATCCTCTTTGAATAGAGTTTCCAAAAGGTCATTTCGTAGTGTGCGTAGTTTGAGGAAGGTAAGCAGCATACATACTTTACTGAAAATAGACATCTGTTTTAGGTAAATCAATAAAGTCACTTTTATATTGAAATCTGCAAGAAAGTTCAGGGAAGCAAAAATATAATAAAAGAAGTGTACAAACTTCTGATTAAAACACCTGTAGATTCAACTGATAACACTTCATGTTCAACAGCACTAGAACTGAAGTCCCCAAACACCAAGATCTTGAGGACTCGGCACTAACAATGCAGGAGTCTCATTTGAAAACCCACTTTAGCTTTTATGCCAAGCATGCACATCTTAGCACATGTAGTTTTCTAGTATTTTATTATGTAACGGACTCTGATACTTTGACTTTATATTTTTATATGAACCGTAGAAGCATTTGAGAAAGATCTTACATGTGTGTCTTTGGTTATTTTCATTCTCCGTTGCCTTATAGTTATGATACGAACCAATAGGTAATGTTAGAAAATGTGAATGTGGATGTTCACCCTAACTAAAAACCCTCCACCCAAGTGGACTTTAAAGCATAAAGATTTGTTTAGGTTAAGGCTTTTTTTAAAAAACTAATCATGTTTTTAGGGAAAATGTTGCTGCATTTTTTTTCACTATTGATATAACCGTTTTATGACTAAAAGTATGGATTTTAAAAATAATCCACAGAAAGTATATAAACTCTTCTTTCTATAGGATGTTTAGTTTTGCCCATTAAATTTGTCAGTACCTGTAATAAAAGATATTGCAGGAAGATGACAACTATGTGCATTTCTGTCTCATTTTCAGTTTATCTCTATTTTTAAAATCACACTACTTATATTTGAAGGTGAAAGCACAAGCTGTTTTTTCAAGACGTGTGTTTTCCTCAGTAGAATTATGTCATGGGGAAACACTGTGGATATCCATCAAAGTGAAACCCACAAGGACATAAGAGCTCGTTACTGGTGAACATTGTTTGTAACCTTCAGATGGCTTCAGCATTTCTGCCACAAGTAGCAAGCAGAATGAGAGCTTAAAGCACATCATAAGGTGGAAATTAATATCACTACATAAATTAGGTTTTTTAATATAAATCTAAAAGAATTTATTTTTTTTAGATTAAAACAATTAATTATTACACCCTCCAATTTATAGTAAAATGTTAGAGTGAGATCAAGTTCAGTGAGGTCAATGATGGCTTCAGGTTAACATTATTGATTGAAACTTGCTAAAGCATCCTGGCTGATACAGCGCAATCACTTCGGAAAGGATTCTGGATTTTATGCTATTGCTACTACAAAAACCTGGAAGAATAGAAAGAAAATTAAGTGTGGGATACTATAACATTGTCAAAGAGCAGAATGTTTTAGCACATTTCCAATTAGGTCTTTTATTTATGTTTTTAAGAAATAGTTTGGATAAATGAGTGTTTTATATATATAAAGCTTAAAAATGTTTAGTATTGAGATGGTTTTCAGATAAATTTATACACACACACACACACACACACATATATATACACACTATATATATATACACACATACCTAAATGTAGTACCTAGACATTCTTTTAGGTGAAAAATTTGGAGCACTCTCTTTTTTTCCTTTTTTTAAAATTTAAGTTATTCTTTTATTCTAAACAAGGTTGATGTGATGATGAAAGTGTTGGAATGAAGGCTGCAATTTGCTATAATGGAAGAAGGCTTTTCTCCTTGCCATCCTGGCTGATATGGTTAATGTATGCATCTATGACCTTGACAATGTTCAACAAATGTACTTGAAATAAAGAGAACTATACTTCAGGCAAAATATCATAGCAATCAAAACCTGTGGTGGTTAAATTGACTAAAAATATTGGCCCATTATTCAATTTATTTTATTTCTGTTAGTAATAGCCTTGTTTGACAGAGAGGTTACTGAGCACTTTCATTGAAATTTATCAACAATTCGGGTTTAAAGAAAGTAATTCACTACTGATTTTCTGCAAGACATATCATTAAAATGATATTTCTTTGCGTTCATTTGTTGTTTATTTATTCGTGAAAATGTAAGGTATATATATATGGCATTTGCAAATACATAAAGAAAAAAAAATAAGTGGAACAATTTGTACTCTGTCAAGCACACATATAGTCCTGATATTCACTAAAATAGATAAACTTTACATTTAAAAAGTTAGCACTATTTGAACTTTTTCCTCTATGAGAAGCACTCAGGAAGAGGAACACTCCTATAATTGAAATCATCATGTGCATTCTGACCCTAATTGGGTAAGTTTTATATTAGGTTCACACCAAGCAATCATGGAAGCAATTATGGGCACTTCTCCTGAGGCTGCCATAGCCCAGGTGCTGCTGCCTGATTGTCATTTGGTAATTACCTTGGTACTTCCCAACTTCTCCTTAGCGTCAGTTAAAGATGCAACATACTTCAAGTAAGTGAAGTCTCCTTGGAAGTACAAGTAAATACTTAATTATTTAGCTTCCTGCTTTCATAGAGGTGTTCTCTGTTCACCTGGAACGTGCAGACGTATAATGAAAATTGTCTTCTGATGAGGCTTAACACAGAAGTCAAATTGGAGATGAAGTATTTGCAATTAGCCACACAGTTTCTTTCTGAAATATGGAAAATACCTTAAATAATAGTGAAGATAGAGGCCTTGCCAACTTTAGGATTTTATTCAAGTCTTTGAAGTCTGACTTTGCAGAACAGATTGTAAATCTCTGGCCCATTACACACCTGCAGAGATTTTGGTGTTTTATTTCTCTTGGGTGAAACTGCAGAAGCCCAAACCATGTTAATCACTGTCAGAACCAGTTGTATAAAATGCCAAAATGCAGTGAACCAAGTGTTTTATAATAAATATGACAATGTAGTCAGAATGTTGTTTTGTTAGGTTTGTTATTTGTGGTAATTTTCATTTATAATCTTTAAAAGGAGAAAGTTTTAAGATTTTATCAGAAAAAAATTAACCACAGGGGAGATGTCACCATATTGTATAAATAAGACTCTCAGTCCTTGTATAATAATTAATTCAGACAAAAATAAAGTAATTTAATATTAGCATTCATTTTAAGTGCTTTAAAATGCCTGTTTAAAAAAAACTTCAATATCAAATATGACTGTTAAATTTTTAATTGATTTTTTTAGAGAGAGAGAAGAAGGCAGAAAGAAAAAAAGAGAAGGAAACACTGATTTTTTGTCCATTTATTTATATATTTCTTGGTTGATTCTTCTATGTGCCCAGACCACGGATCAAACCCATAACCTTGGTGTATTGAGACAATACTTTAATCAATCGAGTTACCCAGCCAGGGCCACTATAAAAATTTAAATTCATCTATTAGTGTGAATCATTATGCTAATCTTAGAAAAATTAATATTCTCACTGTATTATTTTGTAGTAATCTTTCTTTTTTTGTAGCAGTCTTTCTTTTTATTTGAGTCAAATTTTTACCAACTACCAAATATAATTATTGGGTGTAGAAAAGAATAATTTTAATCTTCTACCAGTGCTCTTATTTAAAATGGACATTATTTCACTATATTTAAAATTATTACAGATAATTTAACTATGTCATTGGCTTTTTCTTACCTAGTATTCTGGAATATATTATTAACTGAGTTCTCAAAACATAATTTGTGACAAAGAAGATAAATATATCATAATATGTCATAAATTGATATGCCCAGTAAATGATGGATAATTTTAATATGTAATATCAAAATTAAGTTATATTCATTATTTTAATGTTTGTGCACCCTCTGATAAAAATAATTTTAAGAACATGTTAATTGTGACTCAGATTATTCTTCCTATTGAATACCCACTTTATATAAATATAAATATAAAATACTTGAAATTTACTTGCATTCAATATTTGTTTCTTGTTAACCAACATATAAGCAAAATGTTTTGTGTAATTATTTAGTTTGTACTTATCTGGCACCAACATAATAACCATGCCAACATAATAATCAGTAGGAATACAAAAGAAATAGAATATGTTATCCTACATAATTTTTGTTTAGTGATACAATAATACCAAAGCTTGATAAGTCTTTCTTTTTATTTATGTGTTTCCACGATGTTACAACTATTTTGCAATTGTCTGTTCACTGCTTGGAGCCTTGAATCAAGAATATAAGGTCATTGCCCTGGCCAGGTATCTCAGTTGGTTGGAATACTGTTCCAAAACACCAAAATTGCAGATTTGATACCCCGTCAGGGCACGTACAAGAGTCACCCATTGAATGCATGAATAAATGGAGAAAACAAATCAATGTTTCTCTGTTCTTTTTTCACTCTCTAAAAATTAATAGATAAAAAGTTTTAAAAAGGATAGAACGTCCTTGGACAGTGACCATGTTTCTTCACCTTTATAATATTAGGTCCCAAGACAGTGCCTAAAACACAGTAAGAAATTAACAAATATTTCTTTACTAAATGGGTTAATTGAATGTTTAATTCCATAAGAATTAGATAAAAATGAATATATTTTGGAGTGCTTCCATACTATATAGATTTCTAACTTCTGCATCATATAGACATGTTATAATGCTCTGCCTACTTTGAGCTCTATGACTTGAAATTAAAAGGAGTAAGTGTAAAATAAATGTAATGGCATACCAGTTTTTGTTCACTATTATCATGTCCTCAAGGTTCCCAATACATACATGTATACCACATAATTACAGAAAAATACAGCTGAGAGTTAGGAAAGTATATTTTGAAACTATATGAAATTAATAATATAACTCTTTCAAAAGTATGAGGGTTTTGGAATAGAATGTTATCCTTTGATTATATCTAGGAAAATATTTAGGCTTCCCCACTGAAGGAATTACTGGACATAAAGTTTTTTTTTTTTTTTAAAGCACTAATGATCTATCTATAAAATTAATTTGGGTAAATTTTATGGCCCCTTAGCAAAGATATCTTTTGAATAATTTTAGCAGTTACTAAAACCATTTTTAACTGATTTTTTTTTGTATGACTGGAACTCTTGAATACATGTAACTTTTGAATTTCAAGGCTCTCAGTTATACATCCCTTACTATTGTTCAACGGTGATAGAGAGGCATTGTGTCCTTCACAGACCACTAGTTTCTGATGATCTAATTTTGTCTTCAACAATAGCTACAAGGAAAAGCAAAAAATTTAGTGTTGAAAGTGCTGTTTTAGCTATTGTACATGTAAATGACTAGATGGGAGTGGGTTAAGCATTATATGGGCCAATATTATTTTCAGATGTTATCCTGCTTGATTTTTTGTGATAATAAAACAAATAGTTAATATCAGATAGAGGAAATTCATAGATGTGATTCATAGACATAGCAAAAAGAAACACTTTACTTAGCAGTGTAACACCTATATTTATTTTGCATTCTTCACAAACACATACACATTTATTCTAGAAATAGAAATAAAAAATAAATACATGCATGGTTCCTTCTTTCAAACAGAACATACTTTATCATGGAAATAAAAATAATATGTTTTTAAGTATTGTATACATAGTTTAGGTATTCAAATGAATAGGAAAAAAATGTTATTATTTATAACTCTCCCCCTATGTGAAGACACCCCACTGTACACCGTCCATCCCAGTAACTGACCTTATGGTTGTAAAGCAACCTCCATCCTCAGCCAGTCTCCAACCACACCAGCAAAAAAAGACTAGTCCAAAAACAGTATACTGCCTTACTTCATCTTAGAGAAAATATAATCTAATATCAAGTCATAACAATTCAAGCATTTAAGTAATTTACTTTTTCTCTTTGTAGATCCGTTTTCCTTCTAAACAGTATTTTTGGAGGAACAAACTTTTTTTTTTTTTTTTTTTTTTTTAAATTTTATTTTATTTATTCATTTTTTTAGAGAGGAGAGAGAGAGGAGAGAGAGAGACAGAGAGAGAGAAGTGAGGAGGAGCTGGAAGCATCAACTCCCATATGTGCCTTGATCAGGCAAGCCCAGGGTTTTGAACCGGCGACCTCAGCATTTCCAGGTCGACGCTTTATCCACTGTGCCACCACAGGTCAGGCAGGAACAAACTTTTTTTAAGTTGAAGAAGTAACTGAAGGAAGACAGAATTGTAAAAGGATTTTTAATCTAGGCCTGGCCAGTTAGCTCGGTCAGTAAAGAGTGTCATCTTAAAACAACAAGGTTGTGGGTTTGTTTCCTGGTCACATTACACACATAAAAAGCAACTAAAGAATGCATAACTGAGTGGAACAACCAATGCTTCCCTTCCCTCTGTCTTCTTTCTCCTTTTCTCTCTCTGTCTCTCTAAAAATCAATAAAAATTAAAGCCTAGCCAGATAGCTCTGTTGGCTGCAGCGTTGTCCTGGAGTGTGAGGGCTGCCGGCTCAATTCCCCTTTCACAAGCATACATCAGCAGCTCAATATTTCTGTCTCTCTCTTTTTCTGACTCTTTTTGTCAACAAGAAACAAACAAAAAACAAAAAAAATGTATATGTATTTTTTTTTTTGTATTTTTCTGAAGCTGGAAACGGGGAGAGACAGTCAGACAGACTCCCGCATGCGCCGGACCGGGATCCACCCGGCACGCCCACCAGGGGCGACGCTCTGCCCACCAGGGGCATCGCTCTGCCGCGACCAGAGCCACTCTAGCACCTGGGGCAGAGGCCAAGGAGCCATCCTCAGCGCCCGGGCCATCTTTGCTCCAATGGAGCCTTGGCTGCAGGAGGGGAAGAGAGAGACAGAGAGGAAGGAGGGGGTGGGGGGTGGAGAAGCAAATGGATGCTTCTCCTATCTGCCCTGGCCGGGAATCGAACCCGGGTCCCCTGCACACCAGGCTGACGCTCTACCACTGAGCCAACCGGCCAGGGCTTGTATATGTATTTTTAATCTAATTAATATACAAACATACTAAAACTCTGATTGTAAATAAGGTCAATATTATCAAAAATTAATGTCAGAGGATAGATCCAAAGACTAATTCATTAATGATGAAGAATTATTTTAACTATATATCATACATACGTATAGATATAGATATTAACTCTTTGTTCTCCCCTCCCACCCCCAATCTGTGATGCTGGCAATATTTTAAAGAGGCAGAGAAAAGTATTTGGAAAATCTATTGACTGTATTTATTAATCTTTGACAAATCTCTCAAGTATTCCCATGCTAAAGTAAAACTGCTCAAGGAAATCATCACTGAAGCTCTCCAAAGTGTTAAAGGAAAATGTTTGATTTTAAATCATGCAAAATATATTTTGACATTATATATCTCATGAATTGAAAAAAAATGTTTTATGTAGAAATACAACAGAATCAAAGTTGAATTTTACCATACAGAGATCTTGGCCCACATTTAGGATGTTCAGATATATTTGGGTATAATATCAGAAATTTTCTTTTAGTGCAAATACCCATTTGTAATTCATTAGTTCCACATTCTTACCTCCAGATTTTTTAGTTATTCCGGTAAAAATGCAATTTAGTCATCTATTTATTCAACAAACATTATATTAAGATATTACTATATGTGAAATAAAGATTGCTGCTACGTGCTTTAATACATATTTTCTAATTCCCAAACAAAACTACGACTGAGGTCAATTGTTCACCACTTCAATGTGAAGAACTTCAACCTCAAAGAAGCTTAGTGCTGTGCCAAACTGATATCACTGTTTAGTCAGAGATTTGTGATTTGAAGCCAAAAAATACTTGATTCCAATCAAAGTTCTTTACAGTACATAATTTCAGAGATGAGAAGCATTAACTTGTAGCCATGACCCTTTAGTTGTTCATTGATTGCTTCTTATCTGTGTCTTGAACGGGAACTCCAGCCGAGACAATGACCATAGCTCAAGCCAACAACCTTGGGTCATGTCTATGATCCCACACTCAAACCAGTGATCTAGGGGTTTTTTGAACCTGGATTCTCAGCATCTCAGGTTGATGCTCAATTAGCTGCACCACCACCAGGCCAGACTCTTTCAATCTTTTGTTCTCTTCTTTCCAAGAAAAACAAATGAACTATCTTCTCAAATCTCAGAAACAAACTAAATGAACAGTTTTAGATTATGTAAGCTGCATATAATTTTTTCCAAAAAATATAAGAAGAAAATAAATTTTTAGATATTTTAACGTATCATGTACAAAAGAAATGAAAGTACAATGCGCTCTCCTTTTTCTCTAGTTACATAAACATTCTTCTATTTTATATAATGTGTAAAATTATAAAAGATTTGGTTCCCAATTACTTTCTCCAGATAATTCAACCTTATTAACCCCTCTTACTCTAAACAGTTGAATACCATATTCCCTAGGCAACTGTATAGTATTTGTTCAACATATTATATTTGCTCCAGTGAACAACTGTGTTTAGACTATTCCCTTATTATTTGATATATTTCAGTAACCACATTTGAAATAATCTAAATAAATTATAACCGACAGTCACTGGGTATATATTATGATCAGTTTTTGTGCTAAGTATTTCATATGCTTATATAACAAGTCTCACAGAAACTATATGAAATAGATACTTTCTTTAACTCATTTATAGGAAAATAGAACTAGTGATTATTTCAGAACACCCAAGCCCTTGGCTACTGATCATCTACTCTTGATTGTGTTGTGCTTTTATTTATACTGTTACAAGGCATGTTCTCATTCATCTGTCATGTCTACTAAATTACATGCATGCTACCTAACTGCACTTGAGTTTTAACATAACATTAGTAGTTATATCCCAATGGGATTTAGTAACTGAAGTAATAGTGTGATATTTTTTAATACTTATACTCAGCAGGAACAATGATAACAGGTATTTGTATAATTAGTAATACAGTTAACTAATAGGTTGTTTAATTTAAACTACTTGAACCATCCCCTTTTTTTTTTATAACTCATTGGAAATATAGCACAGGGGTAAAACATTAGAGTAAGATATGTTATAAATGTAAAATAAAGAAGAAGCTCTATTAAAAAAGAAAATAAAACCCTTAAACATAAGATTAATCATTCAAAAAACTAAGAAATTAATGTTCTTACAAAAAGAATGAAAAATAAGATGAATATCACACAAATTTATAAGCAGAAGCATTAAAAAAAAGATAAACATGATTGTATAACATCTGAAACTGTTAGTGTTTCCTTAGTTCAACAGTGTATGCCAGCTGATATGTTCTTAAGGGCAAACACACACACACACACACACACACACACACATATTTTTTTTTCATTTTTCTGAAGCTGAAAACAGGGAGAGACAGTCAGACAGACTCCCGCATGCGCCCGACCAGGATCCACCCGGCATGCCCACCATGGGGCGACGCTCTGCCCACCAGGGGGCGATGCTCTGCCCATCCTGGGCGTCGCCATGTTGCGACCAGAGCCACTCTAGCGCCTGAGGCAGAGGCCACAGAGCCATCCCCAGCACGAGGGCCATGTTTGCTCCAATGGAGCCTTGGCTGCGGGAGGGGAAGAGAGAGACAGAGAGGAAGGAGAGGGGGAGGGGTGGAGAAGCAGATGGGCACTTCTCCTGTGTGCCCTGGCCGGGAATCGAACCTGGGTCCTCCGCACGCTAGGCCGACTATATTTTTTAAATAACAAAATTACTATACATGTTATTTGAACTTTATAAGCAACATTATTCAGTTCATGTAATATGAATATACTGCTTTCAAAATAAAAAAATAAATAAAAAATTTTGAATCTAAAACCAAATGCTACAAAAACAAGAATTTCAATGAACTAGAAGAAAAGTTTGGTTATTAATAACACAGGATTTGAAACATAATAATAATTTCTACTAAAAAAGTCTTTTAAGCCAGTAAATATTTCACAGCGTTAAAGCATTCATTTTTTATTATAGTCGTCTGATCTTTAAATGGAAAATGCTTTCTACATAACAAAATTTGCCCCAGCTTTTATATATTTATTTATTTATTTATTTATCATTTTTATTGAATTGAGTGAGATGACACTGGTTAACAAAATTATGCAGGTTTCAGGTGCACAATTGTACAACGCATAATCTGTGCTCTATTTGGGGCTGTGTGTTCACCACCCCAAAGTCAGGTCTGCCTGGTCACTGTTATTCCCCATACCCGTCACCATTTCCTCAGCCCCTTTGACATCTTTCCCCGTGCAATCACCATGCTGTTGTCCTTGTTCATAAGTCCTTTTCTCTCTTTTTCCCCTTTTTTGCTCAATCCCTCTCTACCCCCTCACTCCATCCCCACCCCTGACAGCTGTCGGTCTGCTCTCTCTATGTATGAGTCTGTCTTTACTTTGCTTGTAAGTTCATTTTGTTCATTAGATTCCACACGGGAGTGAAATCAATGTTCTTCTTTTCTGTTGTTTCTCCTATAATAAGAGCTTATAATAATGCACATGATATTTGGTTGATGAAGACGGCAATGCATATTTAGAGATCTACATATTTATGTGACCTTCTTTTGTTCATAAATGCTAATATTTATTGCGTCTTTGCTGAGATTTTATTTTGTGTTTTGCGACAAACAAAGGTATGATTAGTGAAGCTATAAAGTTTTCATGGTAGCTGCCTGTGTTCCCAAGATAGCAGCATTAGTGTCTATAGAAGTAGTTAATGCTGTTTATCATTAGTGACAGAGGCTGGGAAGGACCTTCTGCGGCTTTTATCTTTCACCTTGCCAACAGAAGTTGATGAGCTTACTGATTTAAATTCATAGGTGATGCTTCAGGATTTATATGCACTTCATATGGGCAAGCATACAGGTAAACCTATCCTGCTGATGGAGACTAATTAAAATCTTCCTAACATTCTAATACTTGCCATCCTTATGAAAACCATTCATTACTTTATCCATATTTAATGGCAAAGTTTCCCAGTGAGAACATGAAATATAATACAGCTTATAAAGGAATTATTTTATTTCTACCTTAAAAAGGATTTATTGAATTATGCGTGATTTTTTAAGGGTTATATAAACTAATGGTGTAATGCACATTCTTGTACTGATTGTAAGTTTGTACAGATTTAAAGTTATAGTAGTTATGGAAGTTTTAAAACAAAGCAAGACAACCTGTGTAACACTGATCACTTTTTTTTTTTCTATATAAATATTTTCCAAAGTAAGGTTCCAGGGAAAGATAGTAGGTTTCATCAGAAATCCATATTTTGAGGGACAATATTGGTATTTTGAGTGTAAGTTTAAACAGCTTTTGACACTATAGAAATGTTTTGTATTTAGGAAAGTACATGATATTGTAATTGACTCAAAGGACAGTATACCATAGTATCTAGTATCACTAAACTTTTTAAGAATTCTTTTGTGTGACTCGTTTTTCATGGACAATATTAGGAATGTTTGGTTTTCACTGGCCCTCTTAAAATAAATCTAAACTCCTCACAATAAAAAGAAAAAGATTGTGGCCAAGCTCTGCCTTTTTCTTTAACCCTGTAATACATCAGTCTACCCTTTGCTTCAGTTATGCTGGTGTTTTCTTTCCTCAAAAACACCAATGTGCTGGGCCCCTCAACCCCTTTCTAATTTCTTTCCTTTCCACAGTAGGTTCTCTTTCAACCTCACTGTCTATTTTCCCTCTTCGGAAAGTTCCTATTCTGTCTTTTCCAAAGTCTACTCTTGCTGATACCTGTATCTTAGCATCTGTGTAGTACTTTTCTCTTTCTAAAATTAGTTTATTGTGTGTGTGTGTGTGTATGTTTGTGTGTGTGTGTGTGATAATAAGCCATATGAGGACAACCATATCTTTCTTGTTTGCAATCAAATCTCCAACCATGAAATAGTTATTCAAAACATAAACTTAAATGAATGCTATGATTTTCTTATTAAAACTGGGGAAAATACAAAAACTTCCCATTTTTCTTTCACTCAAAAAAGGAACAGGACCTGTGGTGGCGCAGTGGATAAAGCGTCGACCTGGAAATGCTGAGGTTGCCGGTTCGAAACCCTGGGCTTGCCTGGTCAAGGCACATATGGGAGTTGATGCTTCCAGCTCCTCCCCCCTTCTCTTTCTCTGTCTCTCCTCTCTCTCTCTCCCTCTGTCTCTCCCTCTCCTCTCTAAAATGAATAATAAAAAAAGGAACAGAATAAATGCCATTGACTAATATTTATTAGACTCAACTATGAATGTAACATATATTTAATGTGTAAAGTGATGTTTTAAAGTTGTTACTAATGAAGACAGATGAAATAAAGAAGAATTAAAAATACAGATTTTGAGAGTCAAGCAGCATGAATTACTGTATTTCCCCATGTATAAGACACTCCCATGTATAAGATGCACATTAATTTGGGGGCCCAAAATTTGAAAAAAAAAAGTATTACATAAAGTTATTGAACTCAAGTTTTATTTGTCATAAATTTCAGACATTCCTCATCACTGTAAAAACTCCCATCCATTAGCTTGTCCTCATCTGTGTCTGATGATGAATCACTGTCTTCATATATTGCCTGGTCCTCAATTCCATGTATGGCATTTGAAATGCCACATCCACTGTATAAGACGCACCCAGTTTTTAGACCCCAAATTTTTCAAAAATGTGTGTGTCTTATAACTGGGGAAATACGATAGTTACATTATTATTGTTACTATTAGTAGTAGTCATGATAGTAATAATTATAGTAAAAATTATAGCATATGCAAGTAGTTTCAATATCCTAAACCAACTAAAATGTTTACATTGTAAATTTATTTTACCATAATTTTATGAAGATTGCTTAAGTGTTCCTGACCAGAAAACACCTGTTTTTAAAAATAGTACAGTAAAACTTGTCACACCAAATAGCTTTGAATACATCTATAATTTAGTTTTAAAGTAGTGGGATCTTGTAAATATAATATTACTTTAAACTGTAGATATTAGATTAAAGTAAAAGTAGATGACTTATATTGATAGTTTCCTAAGTAACTGAACAAAAATAACTTTGAAAGTATGGTCAGATGTTTCATTGCCTTTTGGGAACTGATCTCAGTTTACGCAGAGATGTGCTGCTAGGATTGAGAAATTTAGTTGGAAAAGCAAACTAGTTAACTTTCATGTTCAAATTATAAAACATTGCATTTTAATGCAATTTTGCTCTTCAGTGATATCAGCTATATAATCTCATTTCTTTTCTTTTTTTTTTTTGCAAGAGAAAAAGCATCAGAGTAAAGGAAATGGCTTTTAGTACTAACAAGACACTCCAAAAATCGATAGTATACCCTTCAAAGAAATCTGAATTTATAGAATCAAAAAATTATGTAACCAAAAAGTGCTTTCTTTTTCATCAACAAAATACATTTTAGTCAATGTTTATGTTTTTAGTATCCATAAAATTTGTTTTAAACTAGTGGCAACTAATACACCATAAAGAGTAAAACAGTGGTTTTTAAAAATTATTTATTAATTTTAGAGATAGAGGAAGGAAAATAGAAAGAGAGAGAAAGAGACTGATTTATTATTTACTTATTTATTCATTCATTGGTTGATTCTTGTATGTGCCCAGATGCAAATCCAACCCATAACCTTGGTGTATAAGGACACTGACCATTGACCTACTCACAAGGATTGGCTTTTATTTTATAACTGGAGTTGATGCCACATTCTACTTTCATTCTTTCCTATCACCCATCTAATTCATCGTTTGAAAATCCCCATTCTATACAAGAAACTTTTGGCAAAAGTTCCTATTTTTCAGTTTGTCTGTAGAAGTCAACAGCAGCTATATGAGTATTTCTGAAAAGTATGATGTTTAATCCTAAGCAATCTGTTGAGTCTCCTTTCAAAGAGTAGAGTTGAAATATCTGCCCCAGATTAAATAAATCATCTTGGCCATATGCGCTTTAGTATAAATTATAATATATCTATATTATGATATGATTTAGGTATACATATTGCCTTAATGTAGATATAATGTACATTGTAATATAAACAGATTAACATTTAGGTACATTAATATTGAATGTGATTAATTAATATAAGTATTGATTGAACTATCAGTGGTATTTGAGTTTTAAAGAACATAGAGTTCTTTCATGACAACCATGTTAAGTAAGAAGGAAAATATATATACCAGATGATTCTGTACCAATAAATTAGAATCATGATACTAAAGAAGATGTTAAAATGCCATAACAAAGGTAATCATAAGATTTTAAATATATATAAGTATTGATGTTTTTGCTTTATAATTCATGCAAATTTTAAGTTAAATACTTATTATATGAGTCAGAAAAATATCTACCATTTTAACACAGTTTTAGAACTTACAAGTTAATTTGTACATGTATATAAAGCTGTTTTTAATATACATATTTAATATAGGATCTAATTTTAAATTAAGAATGTTAATTTCAATTAAGTGTGATTGCTTTTATTAAACTCAAGAATATGCTTTGGAAATAACAATGTATGTATTAATTTTCAACTCTAATATTTTTTCTTCTTTTGTTTTTGAGTCAGGGTATAACACCCAGATTCAAATAACTCAGTGATAAAAATCTACTGAAACCTTAATATATTTATATTTTAATATCAAATTAATATAGATATGTATAATTATAGCTTTAAATTTTTTATAATGATTTGAGAAAGAAAGAGGAAGGGAGAGAGAGAGAGAGAGAGAAGCATTAACTTGTTGTATCACTTAGTTGTTTTATTTTTAGTTGTGCCATCATTTGCTTCTCATACCTGCCCTGACCAAGGGATGAACCCACAACCTCCACGTGCCAGAACAGTGTTCTATCCACTGAACCTTGTTGTCATTTTTTAAGTGAGAGGAGTGGAGATAGAGAGACAGACTCCTACATGTGCCCCAACCGGGATACACCTGGCAACCCCTAATGCCCAAATCAACTGAGCTATCCTTAGCACCTGAGGTCAATGCTCAAACAAATCTAGCCACTGGCTGTGACAGGGAAGAGAGCAAGGTGGAGAGGGAAGGAAAGAGAAAAAGATGGTTGCTTCTCATGTATGCCCTGAACAGGGTTCAAACCCAGGATGTCCGCATGCCAAGTCGAAGTGCTGTCCACTGAGCAAACCAGCCGGGGAGGTCATTCTCTTAATTTTAGGTATCCAATAATTCTCATTTTCTTTTGAGTCAGATGTTACTTTTCTTTGAAGATGGATACTAAAAAACTGAAATCATAAAGAACTACAAAAAAGTGTAGATTAAATTTCATCATAATAAAGTTAAAATCAATGATATACACACAATAGCTACCCAATCAATACTTAATTGATGAAATTATGTAATCTTAAAAGTAGAAGGCAAGGATAAGACCTTTTAATGGTCAAATTTATAGAAAATAGCCTGACCAGGCAGTGGTGCAGTGAATAGAGCATTGGACTAGGATGCGGAAGGACCCAGGTTCAAGACTCCGAGGTCACCAGCTTGGACCCAAGGTCGCTGGCTCCAGCAAGGGGTTACTTGGTCTGCTGAAGGCCCGCGGTCAAGGCACATTTGAGAAAGCAATCAATGAACAACTAAGGTGCCGCAACAAAGAATTGATGATTGATGCTGCTCATCTCTCTCTGTTCCTGTCTGTCCCTATCTATCCCTCTCTCTGAATCTCTCTCTGTCCCTGTAAAAATTTAAAAAAAATTATAGAAAATAAATACAAAATTAAAAATTATAGCTATGATATCACTAAAGCAATAGAGCTAGTATTTGCTAAAAACGTTTCATATTTTCTAAATGTACACTCTTAATATATTTTATTCTACCTATGAACATAAAACATGTATGTTATGTGTATCATATATATAAAGAAGTTATATAAAACATGCAGAGATAAACACGGTTGATTGCAGCTGACTTCTGAATGACATGTTCTGGAGGGTTAGGCATCTGGATAACAGTACTGTGCACAATTACCAATTTTCTTCTTATGTCTTCTGCTAATGAACATGAAATTATACATGTAATTAATAAAAACCATATTTCATATTGTACTGGATCTGTCATATTTTGGCTTCAGATACCTTAGGATTTGATGTTGATGGTGGAAGAAAAAAAAAATAAGCTTGAATTATCTACATTTGTGTATCTATTTTTTTTGTGTGTGTATCTATTTTTTTAAGTATAAAAAGTTTGTTGACAATTTATTTAAGATACTAAAATAACATATTGTAGAAAATAGAAATCTGTAATTTTATTACTTTTTATTAAAAATCACATAGTACTTTGCCAAAAATCTACTTGCAATGAAATATTGTTCTAATAATGTATTATTTTGAGAGATATTTGGTTATCTTTTAGTGACTTAGTATAATAATATAATAATGGCAAAAATCAAATAATATAAAAACAAGAATTTTTCAGTTTTAAGTGGAGAAAATTTTAATTTACTGTACTTTCATATTTTAAAAATTTACCTTAAAACTACATCAGTAAAACAATTCAACATTTAGAGGTGCAAAAATTGACAATTATAAGAAAATATGAAGTTTCAGATTATTAGAAAAACATGAATAATATTTCAAGAATCTCTTACACAATACGGGAAAAATTTTTGTTTTATAGGGAAAATGCTTTTAATAAAATGTTTTACATATAAAAATGCTTTTAATAAAAAGTGTCATACCCACCATTAACATTCAATAACTGGCCAGTAAAATTACTAAATTAAAGAATATACAAATATTCAGTTTACAGTATAAAATCAAATTGTTTTTCAAGGAAATAAAACTAGTTTATGTATAGCAACTATCTTCCACCTGACCAGGTGGTGGCATAGTGGATAGAGCGTCGGACTGGGATTCAGAAGGACCCAGGTTCGAGACCCGGAGGTCGCCAGCTTGAGCCCGGGCTCAACTGGTTTGAGCAAAAGCTCACCAGCTTGGACCCAAGGTCACTGGCTCAAGCAAGGAGTTACTCAGTCTGCTCAAGGCCCGCGGTCAAGGCACATTTGAGAAAGCAATCAGTGAACAACTAAGATGTCACAACAAAAAACTGATGATTGATGCTCCTCATCTCTCTCCATTCCTGTCTGTCTGTCCCTGTCTGTCCCTCTCTCTGACTCTCTGTGTCTCTGTAAAAACAACAACAACAAAAAAAAACCTATCTTCCATAGTATGTGACCTTTATTTTTACATTACAACCTTTGGTTTATAAAAGTCTTGAACTTAAATGTAGTGGAATTTATTAATCATTTTCTGTAGGAAACGAAAAGATTTTATACTCATTTGCATACAAATATTCTCCTATAATGCCTTATAAAATCTTAATTTTGTTTTGCAACGATGTTGGCCAGAGCAGACATGTATCAATATGCTGATTTAAAAAAACAAAAAAACAAAAGCAAGATCTGTTATGTTTGTGGGTAAAAGGAGCAGAGAGGAGGAATGTATAGATTAACTGACAGTAAAAGACAGAATCACAGACACGGCCCATTTGTTAATGTTTAGAAGATCATGTCCTATGGCTTCACAGAAATAAATAAAACTTAATCATCGATATGGTTTGGTAAATAACTTGTTCATCCTTGTTTTATTAGGTTGGGCTATGATGTTGTAAAATCTATCAAATGAATAATAGCAAAGGAAAGAATTGATTTTTTTTTGGCAAGTTCACATTGTTAAGAGCCATTTATTTGAGAGATCCCAATTTTTTTTTTTCCCCAGGGGAGATAGAATGTATTTCTTTTAATTATGTGAAATATTGACTTTTTTGGTAACTGAAAATACCTTTTAAGAAACACTCTATTATTTTACAGGTGTTTTCATGTTTTCCTCTGAATATTTTTGGTAAACTAAATGACACAAGGTTGTATAATCTGAACATTTCCCCTTTCGAGCTATACTTGAGTATGTTATTCTAAAGATGTTTCTAATAAGCATAATACACAGATTTTGAGTTCAGTAAATTCTAATCTGTATTAATGATTAAGTTTAAAATTAATATAGGACTGAGATCCTTATCAAAAGTTGTGTTGTATGGAGTTAGATTTTCTTTATGAGGTTGAAGGAATCTCTATTTTTCTTTTAACTAGTTCACACTTCATCTCTTACCATGACTATATCCTTGCCTTAGTACTCACTGGGCTGCAGGGGGAAGAGTCCGCAGGCTTTACAAGAATGATTCCAAATCTAAAGATGCAACATAGATAATTTCAAGGGAGCTAATTAATTTGAAAGTCATTTGGGGGAAATGGTTACTTTAAGGGATATGCCCTTTGTCAATAAATCCTCCAAAAACTAGCAGAAATTGTTAGCTATGTAATTCCCTAGAAAAGAGAACAAAAGAAAGTATAAGGCAACATAAAGAGGACAGAACACC
The DNA here is from genome assembly GCF_036850765.1 of Saccopteryx bilineata. NCBI lineage: Eukaryota > Metazoa > Chordata > Mammalia > Chiroptera > Emballonuridae > Saccopteryx > Saccopteryx bilineata. The sequence continues at coordinate 19,257,032 of NC_089497.1, forward strand.
TCAAAACCGGTGAGCAATTATGGGTAGAGTACTGACTAGACAGGCCACCAAAGCAAGCTATGGAATATGAAATCCAAGCAATGTGGTGGAGACTCTCAGTACTCATCGCTCAGCTGACACTGATGAATGGTACATCCTTGTCCCTCTGGAATGATTGTTTCAGCGAGATTGAGAGAACATGATTTCAAAGTTTGGTTGTGCTTCTGCTTAGCAGTGTTTCGTTGACAGAGTACTTAAAAGTTTAGTGCCTTAGCTCTGACCAGAAAGATCACTTGGTTAATGAACTGTCTTGATATTTCATAGATGCAGATTCAATCCCCTGTTAGAGCACATACAGGAATCAACCAATGAATGCATAAATAAGTGGAACAATAAATTGGTGCAAATTGATGTCTCTCTCTCTTTCTTCCTTTCCCCTCTTTCTAAAATTAAAAAAATTAAAAATTAATTTAAAAAATGTAATCCTTTAAGTTTTTTGTTTTATTTCGATTTGTTTTGTTTTTTAATCTGGCAAGTAGAGATTTCAAGGCTCCAGGGTTGCAATGATAAAAGAGATTATGAAGTTAGAGCATCTTAAATGCTCTCTCTCTTTTTTTTTTTTTTCAGAGACAGAGAGAGAGTCAGAGAGAGGGGTAGATAGGGACAGACAGACAGGAACGGAGAGAGATGAGAAGCATCAATCATTAGTTTTTTGTTTTGACACCTTAGTTGTTCACTGATTGCTTTCTCATATGTGCCTTGACCATGGGCCTTCAGCAGACCAAGTAACCCCTTGCTCAAGCCAGTGACCTTGGGTCCAAGCTGGTGAGCTTTGCTCAAACCAGTTGAGCCCGCGCTCAAGCTGGCGACCTCGGGGTCTCAAACTTGGGTCCTCTATATTCCAGTCCGTTGCTCTATCCACTGCACCACCGCCTGGTCAGGCTTAAATGCTCTCTTTTGCACAGTAAAATTAATATTAAAATTTGAAAGTTTGGGAGGGGGGAAGAGGATGGATTGCAGATGTACTGAGTACAAACTTTGATGTAGAAAATCTACAGGGTAGTCAGAAAACAAAGCAAACAAAGCCTGGGACAACATGCTTTCTTTTTCGTACCCAGTATGAACTAGAGGGGTTTTCTTTTTCCAATGTGAGATAAAAATCATTCCTTTCAGTAGGTTTTTGTCTTTCTTATTAATTTCTCTCTAAATCTACCCTCACCTAACATATCATAACAGTTTAATAGGCAAGTTTTACCTACTAACTAACGTTGGTTTTTCTAAAGCAATCTCTGAATAAGATTACTGTGTATAATACTTTTAATTAGGGCAAGCTTTGGAAGCTAGGATGGGATGATTTTCATGGATATCTTGAGGGAAGATTATACAAATTAAGGTTCTATGAAAAGTAATAAAGCGGGAGTGAAAACTGTCCAAGTAAAAACCATGCCCACTCTATTATATTTATTGTAGGTGTCTGAAAAAGTGATTTTCCCCTCCACATCATTCATGAGGTTCTGGTATCCTTATAACTAACTATTCTATTTTATAAAGAATGCTTGCAACAAATCATTGTGGGTTTTTTTTCGGGGGGGGTTATTTTATATTATTTATTTTTTATTGATTTTAATTTATTGTGTTTACATAGATTCTAGTGTTGCCCTGAATGCACTCCCCTCCCCCGTATTCCCCTCAACATCTCCCTTGCCCCCCTCCCCATAGCACCCCTTCTTCCCATCAGGTTTATCACATCCTATCATCCCCTTTCCCTCTGTCCTCTTTTCTTCTGGTAACTTTGATCCCTCCTCTGTCTCAATTCTGTTCCTCAATTCACATAGTTCCTTGGATTCCTCAAATGAGTGAGGTCATATGATTCTTTTCTTTTTCTGCCTGGCCTATTTCACTTAACATAATAGTTTCCAGGTCCATCCATGTTGTCTCAAAAGGTAAGATTTCCTCTTTTTTTATGGCCCCATAGTATTCCATTGTATATATGTACCATGGCTTTTTAATCCACTCGTCCCCTGACGGACACTTGGGTTGTTTCCAGATCTTCGCCATTGTGAACAAGGCTGCCACAAACATGGGGGTGCATTTCTCCATTTGAAACAGTGCTGTGATGTTCTTGGGGTATATTCCTAACCATGGGATGGCTGGGTCAAAAGGCAGTTCAATTTTTTAATGTTTTGAGGAATCTCCATACTGTTTTCCACAGTGGCTGCACCAGTCTGCATTCCCACCAGAAATGCAGGAGGGTTCCCTTTACTCCACATCCTGGCCAGCACTTATTCTGTGTTACTTTGTTAATTAGCACCATTTTGACTGGTGTGAGGTGTTTTGTTTTTAAAAGATAATATTAATTAGTTTCATTGTGATGTCAAAAATCCAAATATAGCAAACAAAAACCATCAAATCAATAAATAGTATTTAGTAGATTTAGTGAGCTATAATAAAAACTGTTCTTGAACTTGGATCTTGCAATTTCATATATTGATATAAATCTCGGGTATGGAATTACGGGATGCCTTATAACGTGAAAATAGGAAGTTGTTTATGCCTTACAATGATTGGTCCCTATAGTGGAGGGTTTCCAAATGCAAGGTGATTAGTTAAAAGCGATTATATCATACCATATTTAATGAGATGGCAAGTTTCTTTGTTTATATTTGTCAGAGACGTTTACGTCAAAATGAAAACCTAAGTTTCATTTAAGTTCATGAAGTAAAATATATTTATTTTGTGTTTATGTAGCCTTAATGATTTCGTCTGCTCAGAAATTTTACTAGATCTGCTTTTCATTAGTTTTAACAATGGTGATCATTTTTGAATATATAGAGTAATTGAATTACTGAAACTTATTATTGAAATACTCAAACTAAAATGTTACGAGTCAATTATATCTTATTTTTTTAAAAAAGAGATAATGTATAAAATTGTATTTATTATAAATAAAATATATATAAAGGTAATAAAAGTTTTAATTTAAAGTGTTCATTTTCTTGCCTGACCTGGCGGTGGTGCAGTCAATAGAGCATCAAACTGGGATGTGGAGGACCCAGGTTCGAGACCCTGAGGTCGCCAGCTTGGCGCGGGCCTATCTGGTTTGAGCAAAGCTCACCAGCTTGGACCCAAGGTCACTGGCTTGAGCAAGGGGTTACTTGGTCTGCTGAAGGCCCATGGTCAAGGCACATATTAGAAAGCAATTAATGAACAACTAAGGTGCCGTAACAAAGAATTGATGATTGATGATTGATGCTTCTCATCTCTCTCCATTCCTTTTTTTCTGTCCATATCTATCCCTCTCTCTGACTCTCTGTCTCTGTAAAAAAAATAAATAAATAAATATATAATTAAAGTGTCTATTTTTCTTTATATTACTACCTTATATAATCCTATTATTATTGAACAGATTTATAAGTTTTTTATTCAGCTGAAGTTGGTTTTAATTCTGTTTTTAAATGACAAATATTTATTGGTTTTTAGATACTGGTGAATAAACAAATTAGTGGTTAAAATACTAAAAATTTATAAACTTTAGAGTCGGAATTCTAAAAATGAAAATTTATATATATATAAATCAGGTCCATATTTTTATGTAATTATATGTATAAATTATAGAAAAAATCACATTTATATTTCAGTAACTGTGTAGGTATTTTTCCAATTAATTAAAAATGCAGTCACCATTCCTTTCAAAATCATTTGTTTTACTTAGTATACATGCATTATAGACTCAGAAATCTAAAAATGGAAGCTGCCAGGATTTTTTCGTAGACACTCTGCTTTTGTTTTGTAAGATCCTTTAAGTCCCACTTTTGATTTCTGAAAAATTATTAATGGTTTTGAGTCAGATCACTTTGCAGATAAGAAAATCAAGAAAACATGTTTTTTTAAGAGAAGATCGGCTCCGAGAATAGATTATTTCCTTAAAGATGCAGAAAATTATTGCTTTCTTTGACAACTTTTAAAGCTTTTAAAAATGTGATTTCAAAGGGTAAAATAATCATGTATTAGGAAAGGAGTATATATATATACTTTTGCATATATGTGAATAATATATGTATATATCTTTTTGAAATTAAGTAATCCTCACTTTAATGTTTTTGTTCAGAGTAACAAAGGAAACTATGCAATATATCAGATATACAACTCTATTTCATGTTGTTTCTGACTATGTAAACAATATTCACCATAGTGATTGATGTTTTCACTAGTACAGCCCTACCATAGCTACAAAATTCTAACCAATTATGGAGAAAAATATAGAACCATCAATCAAATCAAAATGGACAACCATCCCATCTTCACTATTAAAAACGAAAAAAGTCATATTTGTCCATCTGGCCCCTTTTTGAAAGCCATTAAGAGCTTTTATTTCTTTTACTTGTGCACACCATGATAACTAATAAGTTTTAGAAAAGATTTTATAACCTGAACAGGTGGTGGCACAGTGGATAGAGTGTTGGACTGGGATGTGGAGGACCCAGGTCCAAAACCCCAAGGCCCCAAGGTCGCCAGCTTAAGCACGGGCTCATCTGGTTTGAACAAAGCTCACCAGCTTGGACCCAAGGTCGCTGGCTTGAGCAAGGGGTTATTTGATCTACTGTAGCTCCCTGGTCAAGGCACATGTTAAATAGTTGTCTTAGAAATTGATAAAAATACATGTGAACATGTGAAACAAAATCCCACCAATTCCAGTTATTTGATCTAATGAAAAAGCAATCAATGAATGACTAGGGTGCCACAACAAAGAATTGATGCTTCTCATCTCTCTCCCTTCCTGTTTGTCCCTCTCTCTGTATTGCTCTCTGTCTCTTTCTCTGTCACACACACACAAATGTAGTTTGGAAGACTTTCTGGAAAAAAGCAGAATCTAATGCAGATCTTGTAGAAAGTGGTGGGCTGAAATAAAAGACAATAAGCCTTTCAGGTAAAATTAGGGGCTTAAGCCTCATTTGTGACTGGCATACTTAAAAATAAATGAATAGTTTATATTGAGCAAGACAGACAATGCAAATTGAGATTATACTATACTGTAATCTCTATTTTAATAAGGACATTAAAAGTAGCTTGGTCTAAATCTAAATACCAGTCAAGCAGGTAGTTCTGGCCAGAAAGTATAATAACCATATTATCCTATTAAATATAGATTAATTATTAATTTGTTTATTTTACACCTCACAAGTGTATTCTACTCAGACCTTTTATAACTCACACATGCAGGGGAAAGGTGATAAAAATTTGCCTATCACACTTTGGAATGTGTAATTTGAAAAAGAGAAAATTGGTAATTATGAAGTAAAAAAGACATTAAATTGTTGGTAGAACAAAATTGATCTTTTAACATGTCTGTTTTAAAAATAGAAGAATAAAGTTCCCAGGACACTGGAACTGCACATCTAAATTTCAGTCTGGTTGAAAGGATTGAGCTAGGTACACATGCTTTCCTAAATTTTGTCCTGATCTATGAAGAAGTGATCTTGTATTCAGCTAAATCTCACTATATAAATCCAGTATCCAAAGTATGTCAAAAGAGATGATAAAGTTCCCTTTTATTTATATAGCTGTTCTCCCACTTTTTATAGCTGAAATGACTTTCTTAATAAATCTTAAGCTGAAGTTTCCCCATTAATGCCAACACATAACTGTACAACACAGGCTATAGAAACTAATAGATACAATTATTATTAATTTTTAATTCATATTAAGATGAAAAATACCAATGTTTAGTTTATTCTCCGGAGTCCACAAAATACATTTAATTTGTCTTTTACATGAAAGCCTTTAAATATTTCAACCGAATTACAATGAGTTCTCTAAGTCTTCTTTCTCTTCTTAAGGAAAAACATACATCCTCTAGGATTCTAATAACACTTTCACTGACAACCTTTAGTTTATTTTTAGATTTTTAAAATAACTCCCAGATTTGAATCAATTCTCCATATAAATTCTGGCCAATACAGTAAAGTGAATTCATTTTTCTGCTCAAAAGGATTTTATTAACTCTCTCTGTGGGCAGCTTCATTCTACCATGATACTGAGTGAACTCAGAGTCAATTAAAATTCTATTCCTAAAAAACACAAACTACTGTTTTCCAGCTTCTCTCTTCACTTGTTCTCTGGTTATTTTTCTTTTTTTAATTCATGGTGAGGACTTCATATTTATTCTTACCAGCTATTACTAGTTATTATTTTGTCTTATCCTTATAGCTTACTTAGAACTATTTGAACAATGACTCCATGCCCCATTTAGCACAGTGGGAACAGATAAGGTTTTGATCAACTTGCAAGGCTAAGTTTCATGAGTAATTTCAGGAATGCATTGTGCAGGTTAAATTAAAGCATAGAGAAACTAGACACAAGAAGGCCTGTTGTAAAATCATTGCAGTAGTACAAGTTTTAGGTAAAATAGACCTAGACAAAGATGTTTTAGTAACTTAGACTGTATAAAAGGAGACAAAATTGAAAATCAGCAAAAATTAGTGACTTACTAGATGTATGTAGTCAAGTCAAGGGATAAGTTGGAAAGTAACACTTAGGTATTGAGTTTTGGTATTTAGAATTCGGTAGTAAATTTGAAAAGTAGATATGCTGTGACCCAAAAGGGAAAAATTGGAAGAAAGATAAGGATTTTGACTTAGAGATACTAATTTTGAAGTGATGGTGATACAATCAGAAATTACCAAATTACATGTAAGTGATGGGAGAAGGCTGTTCTGTTCTGGATCACAGAATGGAGTTGAACATTCATGGTAGATATTTGATAGTCCATCTATGCAGAAATGATAGTTGAAGCCCTAAGAAAGGACTCAGGATTTTCTAAGAGCATATATTTTCATGAAATCATCAGCTCTGGGATGCTAGAATTTATATACCAACCTAGGGAGAAATATCTTTAGGAAGAGCTGTAGAAACAGAGGAGTTGATACACTAGAAAATGATTAATTGATATGGTACAGATTATATTGAACATGTCTTTGAAATGTTCTGTTAATGAAGTTTTCTGATACTAATTTTAAGAGAGTTAATATAAATTTAATCCCTTTTGTTACTTAGATTTCATTAACATGTTTTTTAAAATGGTGATATTTTTCTTCTTAATTCTTAGAACATTTTATTTTCAAATCTTTTTCATGTTAACTGGACTGATTGTACTACAAAATCATGGTTTATTTTTGAGCTGTCCACATGTTGCAATTTCATGGGACTTCATTTATTGGGATTTAGATGTGTAGCAAATCATTATTTATAAGAGATTTACTGTGTCAGAGAGAAGAATGGAATTTTGAAAACAGAATTTGTAGAGTATTATTGTCAGTAAATTCTTTTATCTTTTTCCACCCCTGTTTCTGCTTAGAAATGCTCAGTGCATCTACCATGGAGAACTATAAGAAGATGACTTTCATGCAAAGATAAAAAAATACAATCTTTTGTTATTAGTTTATAATTACTGATCTTCAAAAAACTACTTTCTCATATTTTGTTCCTGAAAAATTTTCACATTCAACATATGATGCTTTGACAATCCTAGAAAAGAAGCAATTTGTCATTACTTTTCATAATGTTAATTCTTTCTGGGAAACAGAAACACCCAAATAAAAATAATACATAATAAGAAACATAGGTATGGATTCAGAAAGTTATAAAAATTTAATTACCGTATTTGTGTTGAAAATAACTAAATCTAATGTAATTATGCTAAAAGAGATTGATTTTAATACAGGTTTAAACTAAAATTAAAAAAGGATATTATAACATTATACGGAGTGAAATAAGTAAATCAGAAAAAAAACTAAGAACTATATGAATCCATACATAGAAGGGACATCAAAATGAGACTCAGAGACATGAACAAGAATGTGATGGCAACAGGGGTGGGGGTGGGGGGAGGGGGGATGGGGTGAAGAAGGAGAGAGGGGTTGGGGAGGGGAGGGGCACAAAGAAAACCAGATAGAAGGTGACAGAAGACAATTTAGCTTTGGGGGAGGGGTATACAGCACAATCAAATGTCAAAATAATCTAGAGATGTTTTCTCTCAACATATGTACCCTGATTTATCAATGTCACTGTATTAAATTTAATAAATAAATTTAAAAAAGGATATACCTCAAATTAATAAATCCTCAGCTATCATTTAATAAATATTAATGAAGATAATGTCAGTATTAAAATACAGTACAGAAGAGGTTCAACATTTCTTCATATAGAATTTTATGGCTATCTGGAAAAGTATAAAAATTTTTTACAGAAGAGTAAAAATACGATGGAATATGTACATGGTTCGGAGTAGCCAGTTTGATAACAAAATCAGTATTTTATATATTGGCTACAAAAATTTCACTGCCACTAACATTCTCATATTTCATAAGGAATCAGTAAAAGTTTACATTATTTAAACTTTACATTATTTAAGAGCTACAATTACACAAGTCATGTGTCAGTGATTAAAGACTATATTGAAAGTTTTAATATTTTTTTAAGATTAACCATCTTATATAATTTTGAAATAAAATTAAAAATATATATTGATATATTTTTTTAAGATATAGAAAGGAAGGGAGAGAAACTTCAATTTGTTGTTCCAGTTATTATGCATTTATTGGTTTATTCTTATGTGTGCCCTGACTGGGGATGAAACCCACAACTTTGATAGAATGGGATAACGCTCTAATCCACTGAGATACCTGGCCATGGCCTAACCATGCTATGCAATTAAAAAATCACACTTATGTCTGACCAGATGGTGGTTCATTGGATAGAGCGTCAGAGTGAAATGGGTAGGACCCAGGCTTCAGACCCTGAGGTCACCAGCTTGAGTTCGGGCTCATCTGGTTTGAGCAAGGCTCATCAGCTTGAGCCCAAGGTCGCTGGCTCCAGCAAGGGGTTACTCAGTCTGCCGAAGGCCCACAGTGAAGGTACATGTGAGAAAGCAATCAATGAACAGCTAAGGTATCGCAACGAAAAACTAATGGTTGATTCTTCTCATCTCTCTCCATTCCTGTCTGTCTCTGTAAAAAAAAAAAAAAAAAAAAAAAAAAAAATTACACTTTTTCTTCAAATGCTCGTCTACCATAGAGAATAAACATGTGCTAAATATTAACTTAAAAATGTTTAAAATAATGATAAAATTGTAACTAATTGGTTTGTAAAATAAATATGCTATTATATTTTAAATCCTGACTGTAGTCAATAGTCTAACTTTTCAAAATAATTTTTTTCTTAATCATTTTGGAAATGCAACCAATATTTTTATGTGATTAGAAATTTTTAATATTTGGCTGTTTAAGAGGTAAATGTAGAAAGTAGATTTAATTTTTCTTGGCAAATTTTATGTTATTAATAATAGCTAAATTCTATATGCCTCAATACCTTTGCATTTATTTTCTTAGTAGGCGTAATAATTTGAGACCCCCCCCTCTTTTAACTATTCAGTAATTTAACAACTTATTTATAATATTTCCCATGGGACTGAGACTGTTATTATTTTATTAAAAATAAAATTACTTAAATAAATATATTTTCATATGAATAACAAATTTATTGCAGCAATAAATTCTATAATTTCTAAAGTTTTAGTAACTCTGTATTTACTGTATTTACATGTTATATAATTTATAAATACATTTAGAGTAATTTTACTATTGTTATTTTTCAAATTTATACAAATAACATCTTATATTTATCATTTAAAATAAAATAATGGGAAAGGACAGTCTTTTCATTGAATAGTGATTAGAAACTCGATATCCACATGCAATAGAATAAAGCTGAACCATTATATTGCTCCTTAAACAAAAACAATTTTAAAATAAATCAAAGACCTAACATAGAGTTGTTGTTTTTTTTTTTTGTTTTTGTGACAGAGACAGAGAGAGTCAGAGAGAGGGACAGATAGGGACAGACAGACAGGAAGGGAGATAGATGAGAAGCATCAATTCTTTGTTGCAGCACCTTAGTTGTTCATTGATTGTTTTCTCATATGTGCCTTGATGGGGTGGGGGGTTACAGCAGACCCAGTGACCCCTTTCTCGAGCCAGCAACATTGGGCTCGAGCTGGTAAACTGTGCTCAAACTAGATGAGCCAGCACTCAAGCTGGTGACCTCGAGGTCTCAAACCTAAGTCCTCTGTGTCCCAATCTGACGCTCTATCCATTGCACAACCGCCCGGTCAGGCAGACCTAACATAGAGTTAAAACTGTAAAAGTTTCAGAAGAAAAGATATGGAAAAGCTTTGTGACATTAAACTTAGTAATAGTTTTTTTATATATATAACACAAAAGAACTGACAAAAATCACAAAATAGATACATTGAAATTCATTAAATAACATAAATAAAAATTAAAAAAATTGCACGTTAAACCTACTATCACGTATTTGTGAAAATACAACTACAGAATAAATATTTTGGACACATATAGCTGATAAGAGATTAGTATTCAGAATATATAAAGAACGCTTACAACTCAAGAAAAAAAACATTACAAAGATGAGAAAAGTGTTTCAATACACATTTCTCTAACGAAGCTACATAAACTGATGGAATGATGGTCAACATCACAAGCCATTAGTGAAATATAAATCAAAACCAAAATGATGTGTCTCTACATAAGCATTGGGTATGGCTGTAATCAAAAAAACAAAAACAGACCCTTTGCCTATTTTTTAATTGGATTGTTTGTTTACTTGGTGTTGAGTTGTATTAAGTTCTTTAAAATTTTAGATATTAACCCTTTATCAGATATATCATAGGTGAATATATTTTTCCAATCAGTGGGTTGTCTTTTCATTTTGTGGATAATTTCCTTTGCTGTGCAAAAACTTTTTTTAATTTGATGTTATGTTTGTTTCTTTTTTTTTCCTGAGGAGATAGATCAGAAATAACATTGCTATGAGAAATGTTTGAGATTTTTAGTGCCTATATTTACTTCTAGGATTTTTATGGTTTCAAGACTTACCTTTGAGTCTTTAATTTATTTTGAATTTACTCTTGTGTATAGTGTAAGAAAATGGTATATTTATATGTTTTTGCATATATCTTTCAAATTTTCCCAGTGCCATATTTAAGTGGACTGAATAGACACGTCACCAAAGAGTACATACGGAGAGCCAATAGACATAGAAACAGATGCTGATGTCACTAGTCATCAGAGAAATAGAAATTAAAACTATGATGAGATATCAACTCAAACCTGTAAAAAAGGCTATCATCAATAAATTCACAAAAAAATTTTGGTGGAAAAAAGGAAACCCTAGAGCACTGCTTGGCAAAATACAGACTGGTACAGCCACTGTGGAAAACGGTATGGATTTCTTCAAAAAATTAAAAATTGGGCCCTGGCGGGTTGGCTCAGCGGTAGAGTGTCGGCCTGGCGTGCGGGGGACCAGGGTTCGATTCCCGGCCTGGGCACATAGGAGAAGCGCCCATTTGCTTCTCCACCCCCCCCTTCCTTCCTCTCTCTCTCTCTCTTCCCTCCCGCAGCCAAGGCTCCATTGGAGCAAAAGATGGCCCAGGCGCTGGGGATGGCTCCTTGGCCTCTGCCCCAGGCGCTAGAGTGGCTCTGGTCGTGGCAGAGCGACGCCCCGGAGGGGCAGAGCATCACCCCCTGGTGGGCAGAGCGTCACCCCCTGGTGGGCGTGCTGGGTGGATCCCGGTCGGACGCATGCGGGAGTCTGTCTGAGTGTCTCTCCCCGTTTCCAGCTTCAGAAAAATACAAAAAAAAAAAAATTAAAAATTGAACTGCTTTATGATCCAGTGATTTCACTTCTGGAAATATACCCAAAGAAACGCAAAACACTAATTCAAAAAATATTTATTCACCCCTATGTTTACTGTAGCATTGTTGACATTAGCTAAGATTTGGAAGCAGCCCAAGTGTCCGTCAGGAGATGATTCCATGTAAAAGCTGTGGCACGTTTACACAACGGGTTACTGTCAGGCCATGAACAGAAAAAAGGGGAAATCTTACCTTTTGTGACAGCGTGGATGAACCTGGAGGTCATTATGTTAAGTTAAATGAGCAGTCAGAGTGAGACAACTACCGTATGATTTCCCTCATTTTCAAAATGTAATAAACAAAGTACACTAACAAATGAAATAAAAACAGATTCATAGATACAGAAAACAGACTGACAGCTGTCAGAGTGGAGGGTAGTGGTGGGCTAAGCAAAAAAAGTTGAAAGGATTAAGCAAAACAATCAATCAATCAAAACCAGGTGTAGGCCCCAGGATTCTCGTGGCCAGAGGGGCTGGGGATGTAGAAGAGGACAAAGGGATGAGAAATGATGGAAGGAGACGTGACTTGGGCTGGTGAACACCTGAGACCATGATGATGTATTATAGAATGGTTCTCCTGAAACCTGTATAACGTTATTAAGCAAGGCCACCCCAGGAATATTTTTAAACGGAAAATAGTTTTTGATAAAGATATAGAATAATGAGAATTCTTTTAAAAATTTTTTCATTTATTGATTTTAGAGAGAGAGGGAAGAAGAGAAAGAGAGAGAGAGAGCATGCAGGACAGGAACATTCATCTGTTCCAGTATATGCCCTGACCAGGAATCAAACCAGCAAGCTCTGCCCTTCCGGATGATGCCCCAAACAACCGAGCTCTCTGGAAAGGGGGTGAGGGGAATTCCTGTTCATTGCTGTGGACAACAGTTTGGAAATTCCTCAGAAAGCTGAACCAAATTACCATATAATTCAGCAATTGCACTTCTAGCTATAGACACAGAAAAATTAAGTGGAGACAAGCAGATACTTCTACACCAATATTTATGGCAGATTTACTCATAGTAGCTGAAAGATAGAAACAACCCAAATATGTATTATCTAACGAATGGGTTGACAAAAAGTGACATATATCTACAATGGAATATGTTTCAGACTTACACCAGGAGGCTTAACTCTGACACATACTGATGAACCTTGTAAACATTATGCTAAGTGAAATAAGCCAGTTTAAAAGACAAACATTATAATTTTCCATTTACTTGGGGTACCTAGAGTAGGCAAATTCACAGGAGACAAAGAGTCGATGGAAGTTACCAGGGGCTGGGCAGAGGAGGGAGTGGGTTTACTGTTTAATGGGTGGGTGCAGTTCCTATTTGGGATGATAAAAAATTTCCTGAGGTAAATAGTGGTGATACTTGCACAGCAGTTGTGAATGGTATTTAATGCTACAGATTTGCACATAATAAAAATGGTTGAAATGATAATTTTTTAATGTATATTTTGCCTTTATTGAACGAACACAGAGGAGAGAGGGAGTGTGCAGAGAAGATCTATCCCTAAGACTTTGGGGGGCAGGATCAGCTTTCTCTGTGGCCGAAAAAACAAACTTGAAATTGGAAGTGAGTTTCACCCAGGCAGGTGGGCCCACCATTATGCCTGCCATGCTCATGTGCAAGAAAGCGGATCTGGCATGGCATCGCTCTCAGCCACCAGGGTTCATTTCTTTCTTTCAGTTTAAAATGTATTTTTAAATTTTTTGATTTAAAATATATTTTGAAAAAATTTAAATTTCAGTTAACATACAATGTTATATTACCTTGATATATACAACTCTGGGATTAGACATTATATAATTTACTAAGTGATCATCCTGATAAATCTCACACCTTCCTGGCACCATAGATAGTTATTAGATTACTGGCTACATTCCCTGTGCTGCACTTTATATCCCCATGGCTATTCTGTAACTACCAATTTCTATTTCTTCATCCTTTCACCTTTTCACCCATCCCCTAACGCCCTCCCATCTGGCAACCATCAAAGTGTCCTCTGTACCTGTCAGATTGTTTCTGTTCTTCCCGGTCACTTATTTCATTCTTCAGATTCAATTGTTGATAGATATGTATTTTTTTTTTTGCCAATTTATTGTTAATATATTTGATCTTTTTTCTTCTTCTTTTTAAAGGAAATCCATATTATATTTCATGTAATACTATTTTAGCAGTGATGAGTTGCTTTAGTTTTTTCTCGTCTGGGAGCTCTTTACCTGCCCTTCCATTCTACCCACTAGGCTTGCTGCAGGGCGCGGCAGAGCCTAGGCAGGGGTCTCAAACTCGCGGCCTGCAGGCCGCATGCGGCCCACCGAACAATTTTGTGTGGCCTGCAGACTAATCCACGAAGTTCAAAATATTTTGGATAAAATTAAGTAAGCCTAGGGGCCTACTTGTATTTTTCATTTCTCTAGCATCCTAGCTAGATATTAGCTTAGTTAACAGCAGTTGTGATGCGAACTACAGTTTCTGGTCGTTTTGTGACACTGAGTAAACTGCATGTACAATTGTGCTTGTTGTACTGATTTTTTTTTGTTTTCAACTGCAGTGAGAAAAGTATTGCGTAACAGTTGCCTTTTGTAGACCTAGTGCGGCCCGCCAAACGGCTGTGATCTTGCTCTGCGGCCCACATGCTGAGTTGAGTTTGAGACCCCTGGCCTAGAGCGTCCCTGAGCTCCAGGCTGGTCTTGGCTGCAATCAGCATCGTGCTTCCCCAGTTGCACTGCACATGTAATGCATCCATGTCTGTTTGAGCTGTGACCAGATGGAAATGAGAACTGTTTTCTAGAACCTGGAGGACCTCCCGCTACCTCAGCCCAAGCGACGAACTGTCCTGGTTGCTGGGCACTTTTGACTTGTTAGAGATGGAACACTCCACAGGGTCCCATGGTCAGTTGTGACTCAGGAAATGCTGGCTGGCAGCAGCAGAGCTGCCATACAGTCAGAGAAGGTAGGGCCCACCACCTGCTACGCACATGTCTCCATATCTGTCTCTGGCACAGCTGGTGCTGCTCTAGCTGGCGCTGCCTCAGGCCTCAGACAAGGGCACTCGGAGAATCTGGCATGTTATGCTATGGTGGTATTATGCTGAAGAACTGATATATTTCAGGGAGGGAGAATAATACTCAAAAGATTTTCTGCCCACATTGAAATATCAAAAAATCAGTGAGAAGATTGGGCTGCATACACAACCTTGTGAGGCCCTCAAGTTGCTTGTGGTGGAGGCCAGCACTCTCAAGTTGCAAATGTTGTGCTTGGGAGCATTTAATATAACGCTAAACAGTTCTTCATTTTAAGGGCACATTAGACTTTCTCAGAAAAGACAGAAGTGTGAGCCCCTGAACTTTTACTTTATGAATTGATGATGATTTTGCCTTTGAAGACTGTCAACATCACTCAAAGATGCATCACAATCCTTCCAGTCTCCAGTAACTAATATAAAAATAATCTTGAAACCTTCTCAGGACAATGTAGAACAGGGGTGGGGAAAATTTTTGGCTGAGAGAGCCATGAACGCCACATATTTTAAACTGTAATTCCACGAGAGCCATACAACGACCCATGTACGTTACGCATTATCCAATAAAGATTTGGTGTTGTCCCAGAGAACAGCTGTGATTGGCTCCAGCCACCTGCAACCATGAACATGAGCAATAGGAAATAAATGGATTGTAATACATGAGAGTGTTTTATATTTTTAACATTATTTTTTTTATTAAAGATTTATCTGTGAGCCAGATGTAGCCATCAAAAAAGCCACATCTGGTTCAAGAGCCATAGGTTCCCTACCCCTGATGTAGAACAACTTTATAAGAAAGTACTGGAGAATCCGAATGAAAATACTCATCAGAAAAATCTACACCTGTTTGCTCAGTAAACTGCAGGCTGGCAGCAGAGTGCAGGAACTAAAGGGATAGAAAAAAATGCCTGACGACTCAAAACACATGAGTGAAACAGGTTATGAATGATAAAAAAGCAGTGAAAAATTTCGATCTGAAACCATGATAAATATCATACATTTGCCATGATCTCTTTGGAGAAGGTCACGTGGATGGCAACTTGGAATTAGAGAAGAAGGGTAAATTGAGTTAGGATTTGGTTAGGATTTAATTTGAAGAAACTCATGGATGCTCTTAAATGTTTGTTTGTTTTTTTAAAAAAACAAGAAATATACAAAATTTATATGAATAAAAACACATAAATGAAGAGCTTAGAACAGGGGTCCCCAAACTTTTTACACAGGGGCCAGTTCACTGTCCCTCAGACCATTGGAGGGCCATACTATAAAAAAAACTGAACAAATCCCTATGCACACTGCACATACCTTATTTTAAAGAAGAAAAAAAAAAAAAAAACCCCAAAACGGGAACATATACAATATTTAAAATAAAGAACAAGTAAATTTAAATCAACAAACTGACCAGTATTTCAATGGGAACTATGCTCCTCTCACTGACCACCAATGAAA
Organism: Saccopteryx bilineata; assembly: GCF_036850765.1. Lineage (NCBI taxonomy): Eukaryota > Metazoa > Chordata > Mammalia > Chiroptera > Emballonuridae > Saccopteryx > Saccopteryx bilineata. The sequence goes on from NC_089497.1 coordinate 19,273,257, forward strand.
GAGGTGCCCCTTCTGGAAGTGCGGCGGGGGCCGGATAAATGGCCTCAGGGGGCCACATATGGCCCACGGGCCGTAGTTTGGGGACCTCTGGCTTAGAAGATAAAGAAGAAGCCTCCAAACCAGCAAGTGTCTTAAATCTGAAAATTTACAGCTTAAGAGTGAGATTCAGAGGCTTTAGCTGAAATTTCAAATACCGCCTAAAGTACATCAAGAATACATGTAGTTTCATAGAAAATCAATTAAGGAGGAAATTCATGGTCTAGAAATACAGGAAAAGAAAAAGAAAAAAATCCCTATGTAAATAGATAATTTAATTACACATATAAGAAAAGGACTTTTACAGGAAGAGAGCCAAAGAAATAGAGGAAGAATTAGAAAGAATAATTTCCTTTTATCAAAACCAGACTCGTTTCTATGAAAGAAGAATTCAGTAAAGTTGGATAGTGGTTCTGTCAACTAAGTAACCAAAAAAAAAAAAAAAAAAAAAAAAAAAAAAAAAAAAAAACTCAATAAGCAAAGAAAAAAAAAGTAACACAATGAACAAATATTATCAAAAGTCAAGTCTAAGTTCTAGCCTTTTCAAGTGACCTTTTTGCTCTGGTTGTTTCACATGCAACCAACAGAGACCAGGAGGCAGCAGGATCACCGGGGTCCTCAGGTCTCTGAGGAAGGAGGGGGCGTCATAATGAGACGGCCCAATGATCCAGGTCACATGCAGGATGAATTCAGCTTTCACATCAATGGGCCCCTGAACAGCTACAACCACAGCATGGCAGTTGCCTGTTGTTGCTCTTTGAATGTAATTTTCATTTCTATTTTTAACTGTTTATAGGTTGAACTGTTACACAATTGATGCTATACTTGCTCTCATTGAATTTTGATAGCGGTTTAATACCTTCGTATTTTTCAAATGTAGATTTGTTTAAGGTAATTCTGTGAATATATCCTTTCCATTTCATTGGACCTTCTAAAATTAGGTTGTATAAATATTATCTTTTTTATTTAAGCAAAATGTTCACTGTTACATAAACAATCCTTGATGCTTGACATGAATAAAGATGTTAAAAACTATAAAGTCTATTTATATTAACAAAAACAACATAATGCAAAAAAAAAAAAAAAAGAAAGAATGAAAAAGAAAAAAAAAACACCCTACGAGTATAAACACCAAACCAATCTATTTGAATCCTTAACTTCTACACTAGAAATGTTATAGTTGCTCCTGGCTGGTTTGCTCAGTGGATAGAGCATCAGCCTGACGTATGTGCATTCTGCGTTTAATCTCCCATTAGGGAATCTGCTTCTCTTTTCCTCTATCTCTCCATTCTCTCTCTTCTACTTCCACAGCCAGTGGCTTGATTGCTTCTATAGAAGGCTCTAGATATTGAGGATAGCTTGGTTGGTCCCAGCATCAGCCTCAGATGCTAAAAATAGCTCAGTTGGCCTGAGCATTGGTCCAAGATGGGGGTTGCCAAGTGGATCATGGTTTGAGTGCATGCAGTTGTCTGTCTCACTATCTTCCCTCCTCTCAATTAAAAAAAATATTATAATTTTCACAAAATTAATCACTGATTATTATAAAAAACAGTTTTATTTTACCACAGTGATGCTATATTTTTTAAATAGTAGATAATTTCAACTATCTGAAGAATACCAAACTCAATAGATTTACCCATAGATTATTTAGTGATCACCTCTTTTATAGATTTTTGTCTTAGTTTCCTTTATGTTTTTTCTCTGTATAAGGTATTGTTCTTCATATTTTATTTTTTTGTAGGTCACAAAAGAATATTTTTCTCAATAAAATTTTGAAGGACCTAATATAAAAAAAAATCCATCAACTTGTTATTAAAAATATGAACTACAAGGACTGACCAAAGCAGTGAAGCAGTGTCAGAACAAATTGTAACTTTGCCATTTGAGCCTGGAGCTCACAAGACGTCCTCCTTGAGACCAATTCATCTTATAATGCACACGGTTGTTCAAGTAATACCTCACAATGCCAATGCCTATACTAGTAGCTATGATCAAAAGCTGTAAATCTTTTTTGTCACCATGAGTTTTGTGAAGCAATCAATCTCGCGTCCTTGACATAAGAACTTCACACACACACACACACACACACACACACACAAATTGTGTTTCACCCATCCCGAAGAACTTGTGTATCATTTTCAAGTTTCTATCTTGTCTAATGTGTACATTTTATATATGTTATCTATTTTGATAATGTAATAATACCGATTTACAGTATCAATACTACTTCACAGTAAACATACTTGAAAGACTAGAATGAAACTTAACTTTTTAAGATGTGTTGGCTATGTGTTAGTTAGTCATTCTGTGTTTGATTTTCAGAAGTACTTAGTTTTAAGAAAAGATGCATATATTTCTTTAATTGACTGTTTAGACGATGTAGGGCCTGACTAGATTTTAACTGTCTGCTCCATGAGGATTTTATATTGCAGAAGTTGTTTCTATGTCAATTAAATAACAGTGAAAAGCAACCAGCTTAGATATTATTACACCTTTAAGTGCATATACTTCAATTATTTCTGTGAATATATATGTATTTTGACATGTTGACATAATCATCATAGTTTTTAGATTTTTAACTTTTAAAAGATCCTAGATAAGCAATAGATTTCTTCTCTTACCTACCGCAGTATCCAAAGCTGTCACATGTGTTTAGGTGAAAAATACTGAGGACAAAGGCTATGTTGATATGACACATTAAAAATTCATTGGATTAAAAAAATAAATATTATCCTTTGGCTCAAATTTTATAAGTGAATTATATAATCAATGCAAACTAATCAAATGGTTAAACACTAGCCTTCACCAATCAGAAAAATTAGCAAAATTAGTAATACCCTATGTATAATATATAATATTTTATATGTAAATATATGTTATGCATATTTAAAATGTTGATATAAGTAATCAATAATGAAAATAAATTATGAAATGATGATTGGGCAGTTTTTTTGTTTGTTTGTTTTTTCTGTATTTTTCTGAAGCCAGAAACGGGGAGAGACAGTCAGACAGACTCCCGCATGCGCCCGACCGGGACCCACCCAGCATGCCCAGGAAGTGATGCGACGCCCCTCTGGGGCGTCCCTCTGCCGCGACCAGAGCCACTCTAGCACCTGGGGCAGAGGCAGAGAAGCCATCCCCAGCGCCCAGGCCATCTTTGCTCCAGTGGAGCCTCGGCTGCGGGAGGGGAAGAGAGAGACAGAGAGGAAGGAGAAGGGGAGAGGTGGAGAAGCAGATGGGCGCTTCTCCTGTGTGCCCTGACCGGGAATCAAACCCGGGACTTCTGCACGCCAGGCCGATGCTCTACCACTGAGCCAACCGGCCAGGGCCTGGGTAGTTTTAATAAACAGATGCTAGAGAAGAATAAAGGAGAATAGTTAGCAAGTAACACACATTTTAATAATGTATGCTGGAAACATAGCCAGTGATTATGTAAATTAACTATTTATTTTTTTGGAATAATTATTTGATTGCCCCAAAACCTGTATAAACTTTCTATAAATTTTGAAAAAAATAAAACTTTAAGCCAAAGCTGAGTAAAAGTAACCTTATTTTTAATCCTATTTTGAAGTCGAATTGCTTAAGTTAAATAACTGTAAAACATAAAAATACTAATTATTAATAATTTGAGGACCTCTGCATTGAGTAATTGTTAATCACTTTTTAAATATATTTTCCTAAGATTATAATGATATAAACTTCACAAATGTGCAAAATTTACTATGAGACATAACCTTGTTAATTTGCTTTGAATAAAATCTTTTCTAAATGTCAGCTCTTTTAAATTTTTGTTACTGCCAAAATCAAAGTGAGAGAAAATGGTCTTTGACAAATTTTGGAATGATATAAAACTGTTTATCAGCTTATATAGGTCTTCTTATTTTAAAGGTGTGTTATACATGCTAGACACATTAGATGTTTGAATATATGCCTCTGATAGGTCAAATTATCTAAAAGCAGGAGTGATATTAGGAAATAGTTAACATTGTATAAATTATTAATAAACATACTCAGATACCTTCACCAGTTAAATGCATAATGTTAAAGAACCTGAAGAAAAGTTAGCTATTTGGGTTAAGTGTTGCAATTGAGTACTCTGAATATCTTGTCAGAATACTGCACCCACTTAGAAAATCTTTATTTATTTACTTTTTTACATACAATCTCTTTATTTCTTTATACTACAGAAGATTTGGTGGTCTGCCCTAAATCACTATTACTAAATCAGTATTACCAATTGATAATAACACAAATAATGTAATTGAGTCATTACCTTAAGAGGTTGGTATCATTATCTTATTCTGTGTTCATGCTGTAGCTGACAATTATCCTGGTACTGCCACAGGAGAGATTGAGAGCTGCATTTGAACTAACCATTCATGGTTTCCTCTACTGGTGGAAGGGTAACTTGAACCCCAGTTAAGTCAAACTTTGAATTTTCATTATTTCTGTGATAACACTGCTTCCCTGATTCAAAATCCTTAACAAATTCAGAATATCTTTTTTTTTGTTTGTTTTTTTGTGGGTTTTTTTTTTTCCTGCTCAGTGGTTGGCTAACCCAATAGCAATTATGAAGCTAATATTAATTCATATTAATTATGAATTAATATTAATTCATACAATTGAAAGTCTTTCTGAGATAGCTCTTACTAAAAGCTTGTGAACATCCCTGACCTCTACATTTTCTTTTATATATGAATATTGCAAAATATAATATATAAGCCATCGTATATATGCAGAGGGAGACATTTCAAGCCTTTACAAATAATTTAAAAATAAATTAATAAAAAATAACTTGCAGAAAATTATTTCAAGTACTTAATTTTCAGGAATTATTTGAGACAATTTTGCATCTATTTCGCTAAAATTTTTATTACGTTTTACGAGTGCATCATTCATGCAAGTGTAGCACATTAGTGCTGCGTCTTCTTACTTCCTCTCTGGTGTTATTTCAGCAAGAATGTCATCATTGCCTTAGCTTTAAAAAAATGGGGTAATACCGGGAATTTCTGTTTGAAAGATTATTTACTAAATATATGAATTTTTTATCTGGAAGATACTATTCATTTTTTTATTTACATTGTAAACATTAAGTTAAAAATCTATAAAAATTACCAAAATGTTTCTACATAAGAAATTCTGAGCTTTAAAAATTAAACAAGCAATACATGGAGTATTTTTTTATATTTCCCCTGATAAAGTCAAATCAGATTTAATATTTAGTTCTAAAAATAGCTCGTGCTAAGTATAGTTGCATATTTATTCTGGAACTGTCAGAATTATATATTTAGCTGCCTAAATTTTTCACTATCCAAGAATAAACTCATGATATTCTCTTCCAAAATTCATCCTCCTTCAGTTCTGTCTTATTAATTGAGACTACCCAGTATATATGTAGACACTGTATATATAACCACAACAGTTTTTTCATGCTCCAGTACAAAGCCTGCCAATTTTACTTCCTGCATATCATTCACACTTTTTTCTCTTGTCTGTCTAGAATCATAATTTCTTGACTGATCTGCACTTTTCTTAGTCTGGCATTCTTATGCCATCTCTTCTCATCTTCTAAATTTGTCTCCAGACAAAAGATAATGGGTTTTAATTAAAAATAGAATCTGATCCTGTGTTGTTAAATCTATTCAGTAATAGCTTATTGATTTAGAATATAATTTTGATCAAAATGATGATTATGAATATGTCCTTGAGCTCTGTACGGTTGGCCCCTTCCTGTCAGCCCAGCTCTGCTTTGTTTCGCTTCCTGCCTAGTTGCTCATACTTGGTTGACCACGGCTGTATTGAAAGTTTTCACGGATAACATATTCCTTTCTTCTGGTAACCTTACAATTTCTTCTATCATTTTGGAATATACTGTCTCTTTGCCCTCATTTTTATTAGTGAGCTCCTCTTCATCTTCATATTTCAAAATAAAGTCAAAGTATTATTTACAAACAACAATCATTCCTTCTTTACAAGATCATGCCTGGCTGACTTTCTGGTCAGAATTAAAGCGACTGTGAGCCATGATGTTTAGAGTTTTTAAAAAGAGAAAATAATCAGTAGTTTCAGCCTTTTTTACAAACATAAGGATAGGATGAATTAATGACTAATAGTTTTATGAAAAAATTGAGGTTGTAGGATTGATGTGCAAAATAGATAAATGGAGTATAGGTAGAAAAGATGGTTCTGCTGAGAACTTGTGAGGTCAAGACTAGGGTAGATCATATATTTTAGAAATATTTCCTTTCAGGTGAATGGGATGACAGCACATTGGTAGGGAGAGGAGAAAGATCCCATGCACTGAATGTAGCAGGGAGAATCAGGGTGCCTAACTCACAGAAAAATGTACAAAAACTTAAGCGTTCAATTAGATGAAAAAAAAGCATTATAATTTGAATATAAAAACCATACAGCTAATAGTTGAAGTTAACTTTAAAATAGTACATAAATAGACCTGGCTCAGTAACTCAGTCAAAGTGTTGTTTAACATACCAAGAGTGTGGGTTTGATTCCCAGTCAGGGAACATACAAGAATCAACCAATAAAGCATAAATAAGTGGAATGACAACTTCATGTCTTTCTCTCTCTCTCTCTCTCTCTTTCTGAAGGTTAATTTTTAAAATTGTCTCAGAATGGATGACAGAATTATTGTAATAATATTTTAAAAATCAGTGCATCTTTAGTATGGACCAGTTATTTTATTAACTTATGATTTTTGAATTTGATAAGGCCTAAGAGATTGAAAATTACTTTCTACCACACAGATTACAGAGATATATTTTTTGTTTTTCTGCCATCCAACAAGAACTAGATTGTCCTACATTCCTAATCTTAGTGATGCACATACAAAAACAAATGCCAAAATCATTGAGTTGTCCCCTTCCTTCTGAGCAGTGCGTGAATAGGAGTTGTTCTCTCAGCACATGTCTAGGCCTTTCTTTCTCTCTTAAAGTCATTGTTTTTTTTTTTCCACATCTGAAGAAACAAGAGTATTTGAAAGCTCCTTGAGGAAGTACAAATTTGCAATTAGAGGCTACCACTGCCTTATTGAGAGGAATAGAAAGAAATACAACAAAGTAATTCTGTAAAGTTTAAAAAAAACACAATTACAAAATATTAGCTAAAACCCAACCTGTGGCTTTCTCTTTTAACCTAAAATACAATTTGTGGTTTTAATCCAGAGACCAACATTATAGGATTTATGTTTGTAAACTCTGCAGAAGTCTTTTGACACTGTAGTTTCATTTTCTCTCCTTCCAGCCTGATAATTCCTTGTCTTTCTTTGCATCCTCTCTGGTTTGTTCATAAACTTCCTATGTAAAGGGAGAAGGACAAGGGGAACCATATTACCATGTTTGATCCAGCGTTAAAAATAATCTATCGGAGCGATTCCAATCTAGATGCTCATTTCCGACCCCAGTTAAAATAATTAAGTATAGAAGTATGGGCATTCGTATGCATACCATCCTTGTAACCCATCATATCCCATGATTTGTGAAATCCCATGAATGTTTGTACTTCTTTTAGAGCCATGGTAGATGAATTTAATGATTTTCTAGCATCAGGAAAAAATTTAGTTAAATGCATTCTTGAGCATTGTATCTGACTTCACATTCACTGCCATTTGACACACTTCTCTCTGTTTTTCATATTGTTGTATGTTTATTTTCCTCATGTAGCTCACTCTAAAATATATTTGCCACTTTTGTACAATTAAAATATGCACTAGTATTAGATCTTCATAATTTTATATTTTCTGTTTTAATTATGAAAATTTCTGTTTTTGAAATTGTTATATATACATAGTTTGACTTAGTTGCAAGAAGACATGCTCTTGTAAACTCTTCTATTTCCTGGGGGTGGATACAGTGAAAAGCACTATGGTTGAGAAAAAAGGTTACACTTGGGGTCTTATTAGAGTATATAAAGTCTTAGGATGTTCACAGAAGACTAGAGAAAGATGAATTTGCACTGAGCAGCAAAAAAAATCTATGAACGTGACTGTAAATCCCAACGAATGTTGTCTGCTTTACCTGTTGTGTTAAATGTTCACAGAGATATCCATGTTTAGAACTTCTATAGTATTGATTACATTTATTATAAATATCAATAAAAGTTCAACCTACTTTTGTATATTAATTATTATGATTTGATTAAAATTATACCTTTTTTTAAAAAGTAAGGTCATTTTCTCCTTAAGAAACTGATCACCAAATTATAGATTAATTTTTTTTTAAATCTATGAAATAAAATTATAGATTTTTATAATTAATGGCATCAGAAACATAGTTTAAGTTCAACCCACTGTTGTGTTGGCAAATGTGTAATATCTATCTCTTTGGGGGGGGGAAGCCCCTGATTTGAAGCATTTTCCAATCTTTATAGTTAAATACTCCAACCATGGCTAATTTCAAACTAACCAATTAACGTCAATGAACACAAAATGAGAAGTCATGCACATAGTGGATTCTCACAAGCCAACTCCAGTTAGCCACAGAATTTAGATTAAAATCATCATCTCAAGAAAGATGTTATATTGTGATTTTCTATAAGAGGTTTACGAAGTATAAAAATTTTAAAATAAAAATATTTATATTTCAAGTATAGTTTCTGTATGTACTAGCTCAAGGATATTGAAAAATTTAATATGACTTGGATCTTATTGTAGAAAGTATGTAAGATGATTCATGGAGAAAGAATTTATAAATAGTAAATAACCATTCTAGATGTTTTTTATTATTATTTTATAATTTTAAAACAGTGTGATTCTATTACCAATTAAGTAAAAATTGAAAAGATACAGAGGCTAAACTCTAAAATTTCAAAACTAGCAGAGAGTTAAGGGATAGAAGATCACTATTCAAAGCTACAGAATAAATTATTTTAATGACATATGATTACTTTTTATCAAGACTGCAACCGCCTGACTAGGTGGTGGCGCAGTGGATAGAGCATCGGACTGGGATGTGGAGGACCCAGGTTCGAGACCCCGAGGTCGCCAGCTTAAGCACAGGCTCATCTGATTTGAGCAAAGCTCACCAGCTTGGACCCAAGGTCGCTGGCTTGAGCAAGGGGTTACTCGGTCTGCTGAAGGCCCACGGTCAAGGCACATATGAGAAAGCAATCAATGAACAACTAAGGTGTCGCAATGTGCAACGAAAAACTAATAATTGATGCTTCTCATCTCTCCTTTCCTGTCTGTCTGGTCCCTGTCTGTCCCTCTATCTGACTCTCTGTCTTTGAAAAAAGAAAAAAAAAAAGACTGCAACCGTGGTCTCCAAACCCCAGGCTAGTTCAATTTTCTCTTTGTCATGCTTTTGTATTATCAATTTAATACAACAGTCATATTTAAGTCAACCAGATACAGTTTCCAATAAAGAGATCAATGGAGCTTTAGTGGAGTTTAGAAATATCTTTCACTGCTAAATTATTGCGCTCTTGAAAATAAACAAAAAAAAGAACAATATGCAATTAAGAAAATCATGTTAATAGAAAATAAGAAACTTGCTTAAGATTATTTGTATAGTCAGTGAGTAAAATGTAACACACTATAATTATGTATAATTTGGAAAAAGGTAGTTATGGGTTTCAAGATTAATGTGGGTTCTTTTTTTTACTAAAACAGTGATTTAAGAAAAAGTGAGTTGTTTCAAGAAAAACAAGTTTTTGAGTCAGTACAAATTTTCCTTGCTTTTAAGCAAAGTAATTTACTTTTCTTTGTGTATATTTTATTATATATATGCACACATTCAGCAAGAAGTACAGTTTTCTTAGTTTGTGCATATGATTAAGGTAAAGAAAAGTGCACTTAATAAAAAGTCAAATGAGCAAAATTAGTGAAAGCTTTGGTAGAGATGTCCCCATTTCACTCATACATGTTGGTATGGAAACACAGTTCTATGTTTTGTATTTTCAGATACTGTCTAAGAAACTGGCTAGCAATTTTGATAAACTAATTTATTGTAAGATTAGTGCATAATCATAGCTGATCATACCATGTGTTGTAAGGCAGCTACTTTAACTATAATAATTTCCAAGTTGATAAGCACCAGAATTAATGGCCTTCAACAAAACCAAAGGCACCAACAAGAGTTAACAAAGAAGCAAAGCTTGGTTACAAAAATATGCCTAGGTAAGTTTTTCATAAAGAAGAAAATTAATACTTGAATAAAATAAGCCTTTATAGACATTAATTGTGGCCATTCAAGTGGCATTGGAACTATATGGTTTTGACACATTCATTAAAATGTTCTCTATATGAGTGAAACTAGAGTTTGAGTTGTTTTCCCCAGACTTCTGAAATATTTTAAGATCTCTGTCTCTCTCTCTCTTTGACTTCAACCTATACATGTTGACATCCCCTTAACCCATCTGAAGGAGCGTTGTTCAATCACTCAGACTCAGTTCTTTCTGCTGGTAAAGCAATCCAGGACTGGATTTTGATTTAGACTTATCATGGTATTTTTTAAGCTCCATTCCATTTTCTTTCTCTTCTCCCTCTGATATACCTATTATTCTTATGTTATTCTTTCTGATGGAGTAAGACAATTCTTGTAGGGCTTTCTCGTTTTTTATTATTTTTGAGTCTCTTTCTTCTTCTCTCTGTTGGGCCTCAAGTTGTTTGTCTTCTATTTCACTAATCCTATCTTCAATCTGGGCTGTTCTGTTAGCTAAGCTTGTTACCTCGTTTTTCAGCTCATGAATTGAGTTTTTCATTTCTGTTTGATTTGTTTTTATAGTTTCAATTTCCTTGGTAATATATTTTTTGTGTTCATTGAGTTGTTTTCTGATCTCCCTAAATTGCTTTTCTGTGTTTTCTTGTATATCTCTGAGTATTTTTAAGATTTCTATTTTAAATTCTCTGTCATTTAGCTCCAAGGCTTCCAATATGTTAAGTCTTTTCTCCATAGATTTTTCCACATCTATTTGTGTTACCTCTCTTTCTTTTGTATCCATAATATTCGATTTCCTCTTTCTTATTGGCATCTGAGGGTGGTCTTGTTGATAGCACACAGGCGCACTCCCTCCGTGGCTTGAATGAACGTTCCTGCGGTAGTTATCTTCCTCCACACCCTCGTCTCTCAGATTCAAGTGATAACAGTCCTTTCCCTTTCAGTTTGTGTGGAACTCTGGAATGCTCCGAGGATAAATTTTTCTGTTTCTAGTTGATAAATTTGTTGTGATTTTGGGGAGATCTGTCGGACGCGCTGCTCACGGAGCCATTTCCGTGATGTCGATTTTTTAAGCTGATAATTCTAATAAGCATTTTTCCAGTTTCCTTACAGATTTTAGCAACTCCATCAAGGTTTGTTCATTTTCTGTGTACACTTTACATTGCCTGTCATTTCTCATAAATTTATGAATCTTTTCTCTTTCTGTCTACCTATTATTGGGGAGAGAGTGGAGTGGAACTGTGGTTTCTTTTTCAAGTACAGATATTTGGATTGTATATCAGAAGCATCAAGTTATTTTGAGTTTTCAGCTAAAATTCTTATTAGCCTGAAGAAATATAATACATTGTTCATATGTCTTTTGTTTTCAAAAAAATTAATCGTGCAAAACTGAATGAAATGATTCAAGTACAAATGCCTCTATTCTTTGACATGGCAGTTTTGGAATGAAATTAATTTTGAAGAACCTCACTTTGAACCACAGAGGGTTTGCTATTTATCATATTGCTTCCAATATAAAATCTTGTGTTTAACTATACAAAAATATATGTTTATAAGTACATGTATATATGTAAACTTATAATCAGACCTGTAAATGAAGGTCTTCTCATTGGCTTTCAAAGAAACTAGTGTAGAAAGATAATTGTTTGCTACTAAATAATTTTTTTTTATAATTTTATTTTTTAATGGGGTGACATCAATAAATCAGGATGCATATATTCAAAGATAACAAGTCCAGGTTATCTTGTTGTTCAATTATGTTGCATACCCATCACCCAAAGTCAGATTGTCCTCTGTCACCTTCTATCTAGTTTTCTTTGAGCCCCTCCCCGTCCCCCTTTCCCTCTCCCATTCCCCCCTCCCCCCCGGAACCACCACACTCTTATCAATGTCTCTTAGTTTCACTTTTATGTCCCACCTACGTATGGAATAATGCAGTTCCTGTTTTTTTCTGATTTACTTATTTTGCTTCGTATCATGCTATCAAGATCCCACCATTTTGCTGTAAATGTTCCGATGTCATCATTTCTTATGGCTGAGTAGTATTCCATAGTGTATATGTGCCACATCTTCTTTATCCAGTCATCTATTGACGGGCTTTTTGGTTGTTTCCATGTACTGAATAATTTAAAGCATTTACATATATAACGAAGGCTGTGGTTCTCAAATTTAGTGTACATAAGAATAATAAAGATTTTGATTATGCATTGTTTGTTTCCATGTGATATTAGTGGTAGTCTATTTTAAGACATTGAAATACACTTTACTAAATTTCACTAGCCTTGCACAATTTATAGCATGAGATTATGGGACCTATTAATTGCATTCCTAAATATAAGCTATGTACTTAAAACAAAATTTTAGCTTAATGCCTTGATTTTAAGGTTATGAAATGTATACAAATAAGGGACTTATGCCTCATCTACAGTAGGATCAAAGCCTGTAAAAAAGACATGTGTTGTCAGCAACATGCATAAATATATTAGACTTTCTCTTAGGGATAAAGCAATAAGAATATTTAATTATTGCAAATTTGTGGAGGAGCAGTGTATAATATATTATTTATTGTGGCATTTCATGCTAGATTAAGCAACATCATAGTAATGCCAATGCCACTTAGAAGCTAAAGAATGAAAATAGAACTCCACAGAGAACAGAAAATCATCATAAATTTTGTTTTATATCAAAACATTTATTTGCTAAAAAATGTACTTTTCCATACATATTTCCTTATAAAACAGCTAAATGAACCATAGGCTCCAATATAACATTTTGTTCTTTTACAATATGAATAAAACTCAGATGACTAAAATACATTTAAAAAAGTAAATATCACTAACTAACCCGATTCCCAGAGTTGAGTATATTATAAGGATTTTTCCCTACGTGCAGTAAAGGATACATATAATATTTAGTGATACCTTCATTATGTGATTATTCTCATGCTTTTGATGATAGCCATTCATTTAAATTATTCTCTATTTACCAAAAGGCTCAAATTTGTTAACTCACATATATTTTATTTAGAAAGTTTAAATACTGTTAGATGTAAAAGTTATAAGACTCATGGAAGTAAAGGATGATTTAAGCATGGTACTGCCAAGGATATCAGAAAATGGAAAAGTTAGCCCTGGACAAATAGCGCGGTCAGTTGGAGTGTCATCCCAGAAAGCGGAAGTTGCCAGTTTGATTCCCCGGTCAGGGCACATACAGGAGCTCCATGTTCCTGTCTCATTCTCCCTGCCTCTCTCTCAAAAATAAAATAAAATAAAATAAAATAAAATAAAATAAAATAAAATAAAATAAAATAAAATAAAAATAAATAAATGAAAATAAAAAAGTTTTACATATTCACAGTGATTTATAGAAGAGAAGAGTGTTCTTGAATTGACCTCACACATTTTATGAATGGTCTTGTCACTTCAGGACTCTGGTTTGCCCCTAAAACCCAACCACACATGAGCAATGAGAAAAAAGAATCAGGATGCTGCTTATAACAATGGAGAATCATTGTGTGCAGATTAGGACAGATCTAAAATGTGTGGGGGGGGGGAAGTGGCAAAATAGTATACATAATTATTTTTTTATTAAATAGAACTATATGAATTACATAAATTGGGGAAAGGGTTAGGATTTTCAAAACTGTCACTAACAATGCTGGAGCTAAACATTGCATCGGGACAATGTCCTACGTCACAGACAATCTCAATATCCTGACTGTTCTAACTGAATTTTAAGGTAGTGAAAAGTAGGTAATCTTTACTTTTGAGCATCTCAGCTTTATTTTCCATTGTGCTTTATTCAAATAACAGTTCTGGATATAAAAATCTGTGGTGTGAATTTGAAACTAACAGAAGACCATTATATATAAACATACAGAAAAGTATTTTATTTTATTTTTTTCACTTTTTTCCCTTGATTTTCTTTTTAAATATGTATTTAGAAAATTAATTTAATGGATGACATTGATCAATAAAAGTACATAGTTTCAATCAAATATCTTTATAACATTTTAATTGTTGATTTTGTTGTGTGTCCATTACCCAATGTCAAATCATTTTCTGTCATCATATATTTGTCTTTTTTTTGTTGTTGGTAATTGAAAATGAAGTTAAGAAAACAATAAAGCTTTGAGTTTTACATTTTAAAATCATAAACTAAAAGTTGTATTTATGTATTTTTCTTTAATAGCTATTGCATATTGCATAGAGTGTTAAGATAAAAATCAATATGGAAACTAATTGTCAAAACTGTTTGCAAATCCTGCCTTTTATACCATTGTTGTTCATTCACACTATATTCCAATTTCTCACAGTTCTGCAGGCTGAAAAGTCCAAGATCACATTATTGACAAGATATTATCTTGGACTTTCCATCCTCTAGAACTATGAGAAATAAATATTTGTTCTTTAAGTTACCCAGTCTTTGGAAATTTGTCATAGCATTCTGAGCTGACTAAAGCAAGTAGCAAGGTGCTGGAACTCAAAACTATACCATTCTGCCATAGATTTTTATACAAGTATAAGCTTTACTAGTGGCATTTTTTTAGTTTAATATACACTAGAATACGTCTTTTAAAAATTAAAAAAATATATTGATTGGTATTAAAAAGAGAGAGAAAGGGAGAAAGAGAGAGAAACATCAACTTGCTGTTCCACTTATTTATGCATTCATTGGTTGAATTTTGAATATGCCCCGACTGGGTATCAAAACCACAAACTTGGCTAATATCCAGCTGAGTTACCCAGCCAGGAAAAACAAGTCTTAAATATATTCTAGCTCTTTCCCAAATGGATTTTAAGTTGTCTTTGCCAGTATAGTGTGATTTAAAATGAAGGCAGACCAAGGGATTTTTAAAGCAGTGAAACTATTCTGTAAATACGATAATGGCGAACACACGTTATTATTCATTTGTTTAAATTTACAGAACGTACAACATGGAAAACAAACTCATATAAATTATGGTCTTTAGTTAATAACAGTGAATCAGTTTTGGTTTACCAATTGTAACAAGTATACCACATTAATGCAAGATATTAATGGGACTGATAGGTATATGGGAACACTGGGTACTTCCCTCCCAGTTTTTTTTGCAAACTTATTACATAAAAAAAATAAAGTTCATTAATTAAAAAATTTAAGCTAGCAAGTAATCAATTTGATGATAACATTTTTTATGGTTCTTTCACTGACATTAATTTTAGTCTGTATCCTGCTTATCTAAAACGCATTTTTATAGAGAAGAAAAATACATGGCATTCAAATTTCCAGTGAATTGAGTAATTCTTATGACAATTAAAACATTAAGAAATAAAGTGAAAAATGAACTCATATTTAACATTTAAACTGTACTCCCCCCTCCCTTCAAAATAGTATTTTCTTCAGTAGGAGCTTGGCATTACTGAAATGGTCAGAAAAAGCAGTTCCCTTTCTGATTATTTAGGAGTAAAAGATAATACGATACAATATTTACACTTTTTCTCAATATTATGGCTATGTTTGATCCAGCTCTATAATTTTTAAATCTTACTGGCTTATTTTGAGAGAGAGAATGAGAAACAATAAAATACAAAGAATGTAAAATGCCAAATAAGTATGATCAGCAATTTTATTGCTTATTATTTTAGATCAGTTTATTATATGAACCAATATTTTCATATTGTCAAGACTGGCCTGACTCATATAGACCATCCATTCATTACAGAATACCAACCCTATCATGTAACTAAAACAAGGGACTAAATACATGTGTCACTTGGTGCTATGGGCTGCTATATTTGTGTTCTAGAACACTAGGTTTGAGGTCTACTTAATGGCGAGTCTTGCACGTTGAATGACGATGCTTAAGATGGATGGAATGAAGGCTAATTTTGTTCCTATTCTTTCTCTCTGTGTGTGTGTGTGCGTGTCTCTGTGTGTGTGTGTGTATATGTGTGTGACAGAGACAGAGGAACAGATAGGGACAGACAGACAGAGAGAGAGAGAGAGATGAGAAGCATCAATTCTTTGTTGTGGCACCTTAGTTGTTCATTGATTACTTTCTCATATGTGCCTTGACCAGGGGCTACAGCAAACCAAGTGACCCCTTGGTCACTTGAACAAACTTGAGCTCAAGCTGGCGACCTCAGGGATTTGAACCTGGGCCCTCCATATCCCAGTCTGACCCTCTATCCACTGTGCCACCACCTGTTCAGGCTTATTCCTATTCTTATGCATGAATTCCCTCTATCATATCATGACAGATGTCACCTAACATTTCCAGTTTATTTTGCATGGCATTGGGTAATTGCAAAAAGTTCTTAGAACTTATTATAGAAATATGTCTACTATTACAACAACAACTAATAGAATGATAATGATATTTATCTTATTTTAGAGTTAACCTTGGAATCTACTAAACTAGTGGTTTACAAATGTTGAGGGGCTTCCTGTAGAGGATTCAAAACCAGATTTCTGACTGTCTTCATCCCCCGGCAATCTGCTTCTTTAGGTTAGAGAGGGGCTTATGAATGTGCACATCTAACACGCTCACAGGAGATGTGCCAGCGTTTGAGAACTCCTAAAGTAAATCAATTTATTCATAACCAATCTTGCCAAAGTTTCTACAGATGAAAAGGCTTCACAGTGGGGGGGAAGAGGGTCTAGTTATGACGGTTAACCACATGCCAGTGTTTTACCCTAAAATCTTTGTAGAGGAAGACAGTCTAAGAATAGCTACTTGCTACTTAACATGTATACACTAGTATTCAGGTTTCTCTCAAACTTCTGCTGCACTAAAATGAAAAATAACCCCTAATGCATACTCTTTTCACATTATTGGTGAATCAACTTGCCTATCATTAAAATAGATATTATTTTATGAGCTATTTCTCCCAATCATTAATTTCTAAAGTACATTTTAAATTTAGTTCTACATTTAGCAAGCGTGGAGAACTGAAAGGTAGAACAGAGGTGACATACGTTAATATCACAAGGAATATGTGGTGAAATGATGATGGAATCTATAGGGTCTTTAAGTGAAGGTCCTATGAGAGGAAAGTAATTTGTAAACCTAACTACTTCCCTCAGGGAACCATATAATGGGCTTCATGACAAAAACAGAACTATTATTTTTTAGATTTTTATATGGAAAATTGTCAAGAATAGATGAAAGCTGACAATGTATTCAAAAGCAGAAATAGAAAATCTTTGCACTTAGGTAAGGAGAGCCATCAAACATTTATTTAAATCATATTACTAAGTATTTACTTATAACCAAAAAAAAGAAAACGAAAGAGGAAATTAAACTGTAGTTGAAAAAAAGAATGAATTGGATGGAGTTTATTTTTTTTTTCTTTCAGTCTGTAAGAACTGATGCTCCTTGGACCAATGTTGTCTTATAATGAGTGTTATATTTGGGTTTCACTTTTTAAAAGACAAGGTAAATATTTTGGGCTAATTCTGTCAACCACAGACCTTACTTGTCCTACTGTTGTTGATAGATGCATAATTTTTTTGTTATTTAATAAAAATCAAAATTAATATACTCTTCACTCTGAATATGGTATGAATGCCTGGCAATAGTTTTGACAGTGATTAAAAAATATTCAAATCAAGGTAAAGAAAAGATGTTTTAATGTGACTCTGAGAAAGGGTGAATACATCCTCAAAGAATTTTAGGAAGCCAGACAGTCAGAATGGGAGACTTCTATCTGTTTTCAGTCCGACCTCTATATGCTCTTTGCAGTTGTTTCTGATGTTGGAAAGGGAACATTCGGCATTCAATGTGATCATCAGTTATTGCTTGTTGTTTTAATGTATTTCCTTATACAAGTGTTTCTATTTTTAGGAGCGTAGGCAGTATTTAGGAGCTAATTTAAATTACATGTGCCATCTTTTCAAATTAATTATTTAACATGGTAAATTAATTTATGCAGAGAATCACGTTTTCAAAGCCCAAGAATGATGAAAAACATTTACTTACTTATATTTCTTCTCAAATTGCACATTGATTACTAGAAATTATACTTCATGTTAAGTTTGCCATCTGTCCTACAAATGTACATTCAAACTCATTACCTATGCCTGATGGTCTTGCATCTTTTGTTTTTATTCCTAGCTAAGAGTTTTTGAAATTCAGTATACTATTTGTGTTTTGCTGATATGGTATATTTAGTTGATCTACCTTATTTACTCACATATTGGTTACCCTTGCATAGTTGCTGTGTAGACTTTGCTTAGGTTAATTTGAAGTGAGTGGCTTACAAAGCAAGAAAAAAAAGGGCAGCAATTATGAAAGTAAATATGGCATGTAAGTCCTTGTCTATTTATATAGTATGGTGGCATTAGGTATCAAAACAAAGATTCATTTAATCTAGTTCTTGACATTTTCTGTTGCTATTGTTTTATATGAAAGAAGGGGAAAGAAATAACAGAATATTTTTGTTTGTACCTTATTTTTCACTGATAACTTCAGTATTTATCTCCCAAGAAATTAACGTTAGAGTTCAATGCAAGTTTTTTTATGTACATATATATTTTAGTTCCACATTTTAATTAATAGAGTTATTTAATTATGTGTTAGAATCCACATATGTAAAACATTTAGATTGTGAATATAAATATAAATAAACTACCTAAAGATTGGAATAATAATTGTTATTATTTTTAAAGTTTGGTAATTTGCTGATAAATCTCTCTTAAAAACAACAAAACAAAGTTATTATTACGATGATTTTGAAATACCAGAATCGGGCTAATATTTTTCAATTAAAATAACACATCAGTATTTTATTTTTTATTTTTTTAAGATTTTATTTATTCATTATAGAGAGGGGAGAGAGAGAGAGAGAGAGAGAGAGAGAGAGAGAGAGAGAGAGAGTAAGTAGGGGGAGGAGCAAGAAGCATCAACTTCCATATGTGCCTTGACCAGGCAAGCCCAAGGTTTTGATCCGGCAACCTCAGCGTTTCCAGGTTGACGCTTTATCCACTGCGCCACCACAGGTCAGGCCACACACCAGTATTTTAAGCAGCTTACTTTTGTGGTCACTTATATTAAGGTTTAATGGAACTATTTATATATAAAGATTTTTGCATATTTGTATACATTTTAGAGGTATGTGACTTATTTTTGAATCTTAACTCCTACCTCTTTGTAAACTAAGAATAAAAAGGAAAGATAAACTGTCCTGATAGACCAAACTAGAATAAGCAAATACAGCTCTGAGACTCTGAAGGACTCAACTTCCTCTGACTCGATTAGGAATAGAACAAAGTCCTGAATCTATACCACGAGAATAGAATTGGGGGGACAGCGATTGGATGTTTGTTTCATTTTGCAGCTCTTAGTTTTTTCACCAGAATGATTCCACTTTCTGTCCTTGCCTGTGGCCTGAAGCTGATGCAGCCCTCTACAGTTGGACCACATACAGTTCTTGTTGCTTTGCATTCTCTCAGTCTGAATTTCATTTACTGAATTTTAGATTTCCTGTATGAATTCAATTACACTATAACAATTTGTTTCTACTTCAGCAGATGTATGAGGTCTCAGACACTAATTTCTTTTCTGAAAACGTTTCACATGGTCGTACCTATCAGACTTGATTCTTGCCTTTCATTCACATCAGTCTATGTAATCTGCCAGAATTCTCTTCTAATGTATTATTGTCCTCACCCTTGTCACCCTATTTCTGCTAGGAATAACCTTTTCTTGCCCATAGATTGTGTTTTGAAAACAGAAGACAGGTAACTTATTAGTATTATATATAAATATTGCTAATAAATTACCACAGCACAGGAGAGATTTTTTGTGAGAAATACATTTTGTTTACTTATCTACCTAAGTTATCAAATCGGTTAGTACAAACTCTTAAAATACTACTTATCAGAGTCTCAAAGATGCATTCATGATTTAACTGACTTGAGGTTAAGATAATTTTTATTATGCATTGTATTTGAAACCATATAGAGATAATAGACTAAAAAAAACAAAAGCTCTATTTGCAAAGAATCCTAAAGTTTTTATTTAATTTTTCTAAAACTTGCATCTCTATGTCTAATGCCTTGACAAATAAAGAAGAATATCATTTTTAAAAGGGGCTCATTTTCATAAAGAGGCTGTCCAAATATTCCTAAATATAAGGATTGTTGAGAGTATGCAAATTTGGCTATTAGCATATTAAATGCACTCTGGAATAAAATATCTATTAATGAATGATTAAAGAGAATCAAATGTTACAGAAAAAAAGATCAAAAGGTCATATATTTCTAGTAGATAAAAGTTGAATGAACACGTCAATCAAATCATGTGACAACAGATTGCTAACAATATGATAATGTAAGAGATGGGACAAAGTATGGTAAAAATAAGAGTTCTGTCCAGGCCAGTTGGCTCAATGGATAGAGCATCAGCCTGATGTATGGACATCTCAGGTTTGATTCCTAGTCAGGGCACACAGGAGAAACTACCATGTGCTTCTCCCTGTCTCCTTCTCCTCCCCTTCTCTCCTTCTTCCCCTATCTCAGCCAGTGGCTCCATTGGTTTGAGCATGGCCCCAGGCACTGAGGATAGCTCTGTTGGTCCCATTGTCAGCCTCAGGATCTAAAAATAGCTAAGTTGATCTGAGCATGACCCCAGAAAGGGGGGTCAAGTGAATCCTGTCTGAGGAGCATGTGGGAATTTGTCTTGCTATCTACCCTCCTCTCACTTGGTAAAAAAGAAAAAGGAAAAATAAATAAGAGTTCTCTATAAAAAATTAATAAGAGTTCTCTATAGAAATAGAAGCAATAGGATACATATAAAGATATATAAGAGGCGAAATATTATAGGAATTGCCTCAAACAGGGAGCCCAAGAAATTTCATGATCTGCCATTTACACATTGCAGAACCAGGAAGACCAGCGGTATAATCAGTCTGCATCTGAAGGTCTAAGAATCATGAAGCCACTGTCAGAGGGCGAAAGAAGATGGATAGCTTAGCTCAAACAGAGAGAAAATTTGTCCTTTCTCTGTCTTTTTGTTCTATTCAGTCTCTCAACAGACTGGACAATGCCTGCTCACAAAGGTGAGGGCAACCTTCTTTACTAAGGACACCAAATCGAATGCTAATCTTTTCCAGAAACACTCTCACAGTTACATCAGAAATGTTTTACCAGCTTTCTGGGTATTGTTTAACTCAGTCAAGCTGACACATAAAATTAACCATCACAGTTATCCTACTATAAACATTGATGTAGTTGTACTGGAGTTTTTGTTTTGTTTTGTATCTGTGAATTGAAATTATTTTCTGTTTCAAATGACTGAAGAGTGAATTTAATATTTTTTAAATTTACTTTAGTTCAATGTGGAAAGGCTAATAGAGTTAGAAGAACAATGAGTTGACCATGGCTAATATCAAGTATGTGAAAAGCTACAGTGTAGAAGAGACGCAACTGGCTTAATAAAATGGATACAAATTACTGGAAAAGAAAACTAGATCATACTCCAAATATCTCTAATAGTGGCTGACATTTAAACAGTGTGGCAATGTTGTCATTTTGAACAATTGAAATTATTTCTTAGATAAAAGAATTTCAGTAATGGTGAAGACTTTGACAGGCTAGAAATGGGTTATTGAATGTACTCCTTTATAGTAATGGTTAAGGTTATTTCTTATATGAAAATGAATTTAAAAAGTTCTTTTTATTCCCCTACTGCCACATAACCTCCCAACTTCTTGCTTGTTTTACCAGATTGGCAATTAATAGTATTTTACTCAGAAATTTGGGTTCCTCATGAATAAATAAATGAGTATAATAGTGTACAAAGATAGCTGATATCACTTTTTCCAAGGGAAGATATATGCTGAAAAGCATTAAGACACAGCTGAAATAAAAGGCTCTGGCTTGCCTGCCACATATTACAAATTTCATCGCTCTTGTTGGACTAGAACTGGCTTCCTGAGTGGTTTGGGACAGGTGGCTTGTCTATTATTGAACAGTGTTAATGTGTCCTCTAAAATCCAGATAGGATGCCTGACCTGTCATGGTACAGTGGATCAAGCATCGACCTGGAACACTGAAGTCACTGGTTCAAAACCGAGGGCTTGCTCAGTCAAGGCACATATGGGAGTTGATGCTTCCTGCTCCTCCCCCCTTCTCTCTGTCTGTCTGTCTCTCTCTCTTCTGTAAAAATGAATAAATAAATAAATATGTAAAAATTAAAATATTTATGTATAAGAAAGGCATAAAATCCAAATAGGAATATTGGCTAACTATAACCAAAATATCTCAAATTTATTCCAATGTATAATTTCCCATGTTCTAATGTTTTAAAACTGCCACATTTGTTACTGAAGTTCATATAAAATATCACAAACATTAAAAATACAATTAATTGCAAATAACATATACCTGCCTATTATATGCAAGCCTTCACATAATAATATTTTGATAAAATTTACTGGTTGATCTAGGATTCCATTTTAGGAGAACAATAAGAATCAAGGATAAGATTGCAAACAGTGCTAAAATAAAATAATAAAAATTTAAAAAATAATTAATCTGGGAATCTTTCACATTAGAGAAAATTCATGTCTTATTAAGGTATAGATATTAGAGAACACAAATTTATTGTTTTCTCAAAAAAGCAATTGGTACATTTCTAATTATTAGTACCCTTCTCCTTTGAGCCACCTTTTCTATCATGCACACTTACCAGTTAATTTTAAGTAGAAAAAGTACTGTAGGGTTCAGAAGAGAATGTTCAGCTAGATATTATCTGACTTAATGATTATCTCTTGGGAACAGTAATGGCTAGTTAAAAATACCGAATAACTAAAAAAATACCGAATAATTCAATGTTTTTATCTTTTGTTCATGCCCTGTTTTCTTTTTTTTTTTTTAATAAACATGTATTGGCATAATACAGCACTGTTATCTTTTTTTTTCTTTTCTTCTTTTTTTTTTTTTTTTTTTTTGACAGAGACAGAGAAAGACTCAGAGAGGGGCAGATAGGGACAGACAGAGAGGAACAGAGAGAGATGAGAAGCATCAATTCTTTGTTGTAGCACCTTAGTTGTTCAATGATTGCTTTCTCTTATGTGCCTGACCAGGGGGCTAGAGCAGAGCTAGTGACCCCGTGCTCAAGCCAGCGACCTTGGGCTTCAAGCCAGCAACCTTTGGGCTCAAGTCAGTGACCATGGGGTCAAGTCTATGATCCCATGCTCAAGCCAGTGACTTTGGATTTCAAGCCAGCTATCTTGGGCTCAAGCCAGTGAGTGACCTTGGTCTCAAGCCAGCAAATTTTAGGCTCAAGCCAGCAACCATATGGTCTTATCTATGATCCTCATTCAAGCCAGTGACCCTGCACTTAAGCCAGTGAGCCTCAGCTCAAGCCAGATGAGTCTGAGTTCAAGCTGGTGACCTCAGGTTTCAAACCTGTGTTTTCCATGTCCCAGTCTGACGTTCTATCCATTGCACCACTGCAAGGTCAGGTCCAGCAGTGATATCTTGATTTCAGAATTCTTTTAAGAATTTTATGTAGTAGAATTTTCCAGTAAGTTCTGCAGAACAATAGAAGTATTGGAAACCATCCAAGACTTTATTCTTGACCTAGAATACGAATACATGTGAAAGAAAGACATATATTGGTGTATTAGAATTATTAAAAACAAAGATCAAGGTCATGTTTTTAAACTGTGATTTCCTTAATGGTGTTTCCTAGAATCATGTCTTTTCATTTTAATGATCCTGGTTTTTAAAAATTATAATACTTTACCTTGCTTACCAAATTATATTAAGGAGTAATATGATTCATAAAACTATTTCTATGTACATATCAATTTATGTATCTGAATTATGGTAGTTTTCAGAATTATTGTCAGTGACTCTTAAAACCAAGGATCATTTATTAAGTTGTAATGTTACTTATATTTAAGAACTACATAATAAATTGATAGCTACCATAATTTGAAGGGAGATGGCAAAAATAAATTTGAAGTAATAAAAAATAGAGAAAGTACAGCTGACTAAATGGCTGGCTTACCAACCAAAGTGCATAGTAATTGTAAGCCAATAATAGTAGCTCAGTTTACGCAGTCCAAGATTTTAGACTTGGTACAGTGAGATAGTTGAATGTATTTTATGAGTCAAAATTTGTTTCATTAGGAGCTCAAATAGTAAAACTTAAAATATTCACCATTCTCTTCCCTAAAGTTAGTTTACTCAAGTTTTGATTTTTGATAGGTTAAACTTCTAGGATTTACTCTTTCCTTGAGAATATAAAAGATAATAGCTGGCTAATCGATCCACCAAGAGTCTAAAAGTCAACACTATATGTCATAATTTCTTTTATGAGAGCACTCTGAGTCATTACTTTCTGAAATTATACTAAATTATTAGAAAAATGCCACAACAGGTATTGTTTGTATTTGAAATCCTTCATTTGGAATGTAGCAGCTATATTATCAATCCATCCTTGCAAATTGCTGCTATCTTTCAGCAGTTTATGAGAGTCATAATAGTGCCAGCACTGTATCTAACAAATAATTAATTTTGTGCCATAACTTATGTCATCATTTTGAATCTGTTGACATTCCCATGTATAGGCTTTTGAAAACATGTTCCTACTTGTAGTAAATTGCACTTTGCTTTGGTTAATGCTAAAGCTAAGGAAATAATCTTGTTTCAGTTCTCAGTGATAAAATATGTACACCTTTGTCTTGTACTTTGTATGTCTGTAACTCTAATGGAATTACAAGATTTGTGATATAACATCAGAAATCATGAAGCAAGTTGATTCTATTCTAGTTATCTCAGTGATAGCTCTTGTATTATTTGAGCTGTAGCTAGCTACTCATCCTTTTTTATGATCATAGTGCTATTTCATATGTGATTTTCAGTCTTCTACAAGTACCATTCATTATTCATGTAATGATGGTTATTTCACTATGAACTATTAAGTGCTTTTCCACTTGAATTATGAAATTCATATGGGCCATAGGTATGTGTATAATTTGTATTTAAATTTTAAAAAGGTCACATCGTCAAATGTTTTATAAAAAATGTATTTTCTTTCGTTTCAGTAGTCAGTGATAGCTAAACAACTTTTTCACTAAAAATAAGATGCAAACATTGGGAAAAATATATCTATAGGCTTTAGGAAAGGAATATGCATTACACAAAACAAACTGAAAGGTATTTCTGTAACAGTCTGAGTTTAACATGTACTTCTATATTCTCTTGTCCTCTGTCGTTTTTTCTCCCATTTTTTGCCTCTTTAGTTACTTAGGTTATTGATAATATCAGAAACCACTTTGAAAGTCTAATCAAGTCATTACCCCTGTGTGCTGAGTTGAAAACCATGTTCAGGGGGCATTAATAGTCATTAAATTCTGATCAATACTTCAAATCCAGATGAAAAAAAGTGATATTTTTATGGCTGAAAAATGTGAAGTTCCTGATTTAATTGGCTCTCATTTTGGCAATAAAATATTTGAACTTTGAAACATCTTCAGTTGAAAAATAAACAAATGTTTCCTTTTTTTTTTCTTTTTTTTTTTTTTTACAAATGTTTCCTTTTGGTATGGAGGTAGTAAATTCATAATGAGAGAGTCCTAGATATCTCACCAGAGGTCTGGATTTGTTACGTGACTGGGTCACGTTTTAGCTGGTTTGTGCTAGACACCAAAGAATCTCTTTATGATCAGTTTTATTTATTATATAGGAATAACATTATCTCCTTCATAGTGTTCTTTTATTAATACAATGATATAAAATATATTAGAAATCATTTTATGGACTTGAAAATAATTGCAATATTACAAATTATGTGACTCAATTCTGAGTGCTGGGCCTATGATAAACAAAGGAATAAGACACAATCTCCACCTCAGTGAATATGAACACTAATGACTATGTAATAATGTATCAATCGTACATTATTAAATCCAAGTATTACATTCATACTTAAAAATTAGGCTTAGAGAAGTCACTTTAACATTTTTGGTGCAAAATTTTCCTCTGTAAAATGGAAAACATAGGTTGACTTCATTTTTATATGAACTCAGAATTAAACATCATTATTAGCTTTATAACAGTTATCATATATTAAATGACCAGTACATAACAAACATTGAGATATACACTGAAGTCTATGGCCATACCACCCTGAATGCACCCGATCTTGTCTGATCTCAGAAGCTAAGTAGGGTCAGGCCTCATTAGTACTAGGATGGGAGAGATAAACACTGAAAATAAATTTCAAAAAATAAAATATATAGTTCCTGCATTGACTGTAAAATGGGAGAGGTAATTGTGAATTAAACAAAATTAATAATCTAATACAAATATTGTAATATCATGTTTCATAGGTAAAATTGGACCCCCTGTATCTTTTTGTGTCTTTAAAGGTAAATATTTTTATGCCTTTTAAATGTAAAATTTAAAAGATTATTAGATTTAAAAAACAAAACAAAAAAACAGTTGCTCAATATTGTGTCTGGCTCACAAAGCCCCAAAACTGGTCCTTTATGGGAGAAATTTGCTATACTTTTGTCTAGAATGATGATCAAGTGATCAATGTATCAGGAAGTTGCATCACAAACAGGTTAAATAGGGAAAATCAGTATGAACAGATGATGGATCATGCGATATAAAAAATGTATAGGCTTAACTAGATATGAGTGTGTGTGTGTGTGTGTGTGTGTGTGTGTGTGTGATGTGTGGGGAAAAAAGCAGAGAGAATGATTAGGTGTGAGGACAAGCATGAGCAAAGGCATAAAACTGAAGGTGAGGACAAGTCTAGAAAAATACAGGTAGATCAGGAAGACTGGAGTATAAATTCTTTATGTATTGTATAGAAGATTCCCCCCCCCCCTGGTAATCGCAAAAACCAGATGTGGACAAAACAAGTACAACTATGATCATGTTTTTGTTTTATAGGTTATGCTCAGAAGACAATTTAAAAAAGATAGGTAGCAGACTATTATTACATCTAACAGAGAATTGTAAATAAGCACAAGGAGGGGGAGAGGGTGAAGAGGAGTGAGAGGGAGAAGGTGGGAAAGGAGAGAGAATGAGAAAGAATAGAGGGAAATAGAGAAACCATAGATTTAGAAGCAAGAATCCTTTGAGATGCACATTGTTACAGTGAAAGGGGCATGGTGCAAACTCTCCAGTAAAGAAAAAAAGAAGAGATCTTGAAGATAAGGCATTGATTTTAAGAATTTGGTCTATTAAGAGAAGAGAAGGTACTTGCGAGGATTGGGTAATCTCTTTTCAACTATAAAATGGAGGAGTATATGACTATTTACTTAGTAAGTTTATACAGATCACATGACTGAATAAAGTGGTTTGAACTGTGCCTAATATGTAGCAAAATACTAAATTAATATTAGCTATTATTGTCATTGGACAAGTTGCAAAACCTAAATCTCAGATTCTTGCTCTGTAAAATTAGGATAATAACACTTACCTTTAGTGTTTTGGAGAGGTACTTGTAAAGAGCCTATATGACAAGATTTGTGCTCAATTTATGTAGGCGAATTTGTGATGCTTATTCTCATCCTTGAATATTCTCTCTGCCTTCGTTCCCAATCTCTCTCTCTCTCTGCCTACCTAACTCTTAAACATCAAACTGTAAATGTGTGACAGGGCGGTTGATGTGGAAAGGCTCCTGAGGAGATGAAAGCATTAATTTGGAGCCTTAATGGAAGAAAGATGATGTCAACTGATGATGACAATTTATCTGCAAGTGTATGATGTTAACTTTGGATGATAAAAATTTGGATAGTTATAGGTGGCAAGTTTGAGATGGCACTTAGATTTTGGAGTGCTCATTAAGTGAGAAAAAAAAGAAAAGTACTTTCGGGTTAGCTAAATGACCAGCTGAATTTGAAAGCTACTGACTTATATTTAATTGAATAATTTTTTTTCTCAGTCATTCTCTCTCTTCAGTCTAAATGAATAAATGAGGAGGTGAGGTTTTACAGAGCAGACAAAGATGGAGGATAAGGCACGGTGTTGTTTGTGGTAAAGCTGAGGGTACTCTGAACATGTGAGATGACATAGTCTCTTGGTTATGAATAAAACATAATGCCTGGAAGAGGTCATCCTAAAATTGGGTGAAAACACAGTGTGTCCATAAAGTCATGGTGCACTTTTGACCGGTCACAGGAAAGCAACAAAAGATGGTAGAAATGTGAAATCTGCACCAAATAAAAGGAAAACCCTCCCAGTTTCTGTCGGAGGATGTGGCAGCATGTACGCATGCGCAGATGATGACATAACACCATGTATACAGCGGAGCAGCCCAAGGCCATGCCAGTCGAGATGTGGACGGTACAGAGGAAAGTTCAGTGTGTTCTGTGGCTTGCTAAATTCAAATCCATGACCAGAGTGCAACGTGAATATCAGTGTGTTTATAATGAAGCGCCATCACATAAGAATTACATTACTCGGTGGGATAAGCAGTTGAAGTAAACTGGCAGTTTGGTGGAGAAACCCCGTTCTGGTAGGCCATCAGTCAGTGATGAGTCTGTAGAGGCTATACGGGACAGCTACCTAAGGAACCCTAGAAAATCTGTGCGTGAGCCCACATCAAACTGCACTGAATAGGTATGAAACTGGGAGAGGTTTTCTTTTATTTGGTGCAGATTTCACATTTCTACTGTCTTTTTTTGCTTTCCTGAGACTGGTCAAAAGTGCACCATGACTTTACGGACACACTGTAGAGGGTCAAGAGACTTCCAAGAGTCTTTGAAGCTGGAGAACTTGATTATTGCCAATGAAGGAGTGAGAGACCT
Source organism: Saccopteryx bilineata (assembly GCF_036850765.1). Taxonomy (NCBI): domain Eukaryota; kingdom Metazoa; phylum Chordata; class Mammalia; order Chiroptera; family Emballonuridae; genus Saccopteryx; species Saccopteryx bilineata. Next base: position 19,302,226 of record NC_089497.1, read on the forward strand.
ATAGAAACTTACCCCCAAATCTAGTATTTAACATCAAAGATACCATTGGAAGTGTCAGATCTATTGTGACTTGTGACACATTCTAGGTACAGCCATGGGAGTAATATGCCAGCGTCTATAATGATCTGTGGTGGAAGGAGAGTATAGAGTCAGCGGAAGCCACTGAGCAGTGGCAGCATAGAGTGACCTGAAAAATGTTGACTGAGGCTCTTGCATTTTGGAGAAAGGCTCCAGAATTCCTGCAGAAATCACTACTTCCCAAATTGTGGGAAGGATTTGAATGGTTGATTTCTGCAGTTATTGTAAATTCTAAACGTTTTTTGACTATTTATACTAATAATATATTTTAATTAGACTTTTTAAAGTTTTTAAAATGTATTATGTTGACATGGTTTCAATATAACACTAGCTATGCACTGCATTGTGTCTCTTCATGCCTTGTGCAAAGTAGTTCCAGAGTGATGGTGCTCATAAAATAACATGAATGTTGGCAATCTATATTCCAGACCAAACCCTTCACATACTGGTTCAGATGCATTTTATGTTGCTAAAATAAAAGCATTCCTCATAGTAACTAATAAGCTTTACAAATATTATCTATGAAATATAAACTAGCCTTAAATCTCTAATGTGCCTTAGTTTTATTTATTTGTTTTTTTAATTCTTTTTTTTAAGTAAGAGGAGGGGAGATAAGAGACAGATTCCCACATGCACCCCAACCTCGATCCACCGAGCAACCCCAGTATGGGGATGATGCTCGGATCAACGGAACTATCTTCAGTGACCAGGGACCACACTCAATCCAGTCGAGCCAGTGTAATATGCCTTAATTTTTTCATATATAAGTTTAAGGTCATAGTCATCTCATAATATTAACACTTTTTTGAATCTAGATTAGGAAAGACAATTATTATGCTCCAATCTCAGTACCCATTATTAAATTGAGAAAGAAAACAGGATGTAAAAGCTCTAAGCACCCACATTAAATACTTAAAGTGATGCATTTCATTCTGTTGAGTTATAAGTATTTTGATCATTTTATTTATGTATTCATTTTCTTTCTTTTTTAACAGAAGAAATGAATGTATGTGTGTGTGTGTTTCTCCTTTGAACAGGCTGCTAGAATTACTTTTTTTTCTCTCTCTCGTGGTTGAAGAAAGAACTCAGTTAGGAAAACCATTATGGATTGCCTCATTAGGGGATTCTTGAAATTGCTTACTTGTGACTACCCGCCTGGAAAGCAATCTCTTGCTTTTTTTGCTAGAGCACTGGAGAAGTGGGGGTTATTGAATCCTCTGTCATGTAAGGAGCTAGCAAATAAAGATAGGTTATACTGAGAGAAATCACAAAACTCCATTGTGCAGATGAATTCTGATTTGCATATTGCCCCATAGACCTAGGGAATTGAATTGTTCTTTCCAATTATAGGTTATATAGAAATATGGCTAGACTGACAATCAGTTTTTTTCTTTGAATAGTGCTTTAGAGGTATGAGTTTAACTATTTCTTTGTGAATTGTATTATTTTGAATGTATCAAAAGAGAACTTTACAGGAAATGATTCTTCAAATCATACCAGTACACATACATCACAGCACTCAGAGATTACAATTTGAAGAGTATCTAATTCATTCTCTGGTTGGGATCAAAATTATTCTTTTGTAACCCTGGGACCAGGTTATAACTCTTAGATCTCTCTGTATTTCCAATTCTTATAGCAGTTCCTGACTGCTGTGGGCAATTAATAAATGCTTATTTAATAAATGATGGTATATATAAATTTACTAATTTTTTATATTTTTATTTTTTATTGATTTTAATTTATTGTGTTTACATAGATTCTAGTGTTGCCCCGAATACATCCCCCCTCTTTTGTATTTCCCTAAACATCTCCCTTGCCCCCTCCTCATTGAGCCCTCCCCCCTTCCCTTCAGCTTTATCCCATCCTATCATCCCCTTTCCTTCTGTTCTCTTTTCCTCTGGTCCCTTTGATCCCTCTTCTGTCTCAATTCCGTTCCTCAGTTCACATTGTTCATTGGATTCCTCAAATGAGTGAGGTCATATGATATTTTTCATTTTCTGCATGGCTTATTTCACTTAACAATCTATTTTTTCTAAATTTTAGCAGGGTCACAGTTAGGAATATTTCCTAATGTCTTCTGAAATTTTAGCAAACTTCTTCTTATTCTTTTCAATAGAAAGAAATAACAAAGTAATTTTTTTTCGGGGTTTTTTTTTTTTTTTGTATTTTTCCAAAGTTAGAAGGGGGAGGCAGACAGACTCTCCTGACCTGGATCCACCTAGCATGCCCACCAGAGGGCGATGCTTCATTTTGGCTGGAGCCATTCTAGCGCCCGAGGCTGAGGACATGGAGCCGTCCTCAGCGCCCGAGCCAACTCTGCTCCAATGGAGCCTTGGTTGGGGGAGGCAAAGAGACAGAGAGAAAAAAGGGGGGCCCTGGCCGGTTGTCTCAGTGGTAGAGTGTCGGCCTGGCATGCAGGAGTCCCGGGTTCGATTCCTGGCCAGGACACACATCTGCTTCTCCACCCCTCCCCCTCTTCTTCCTCTCTTTCTCTCTCTTCCCCTTCTGCAGCCAAGGCTCCATTGGAGCAAGAGGTGGCCCGGGCACTGAGGATGGCTCTGTGGCCTCTGCCTCAGGCACTAGAATGGCTCTGATTGCGGCAGAGCGACGCCCCAAGATGGGCGGAGCATCACCCCCTGTTGGGCATACCAGGTGGATCCCGGTTGGGAGCATGCGGGAGTCTGTCTGACTGCCTCCCCATTTCCAACTTTGAAAAAATAAAAAATAAATAAATAAAAAAAGGGAGGGAATTTTTTGTGCCCTGCCCAGAAATCATACAAAGGACTTCTAGAAACCTGTCCTATGGTCTATTGCTGAGCCAGCTGGCCAGGGCCAAAAAATTTTCTTTTATTACTGTTTATATTTTTAAAGATTTTCCACTGACTGCTGTTTTTTGCCAGCTAAAATAGTTATATAATTTAATTTTTACTTAGAATTTCTTACTTTTATGATTTCTCTAATGCTTCCCTTAACCAGGCTTCACATTTTAATTTATTACTTTTTTAATGTAAGACTTCTGAATCAAATATATAGTACTTTAACCTATTAACTGTTATTAACAAAATATCAAAGTTAAAGTTCTTCATCAAAACTTCAGGATAACCATACATTTATTCATTCACTCATAAAACTGTTAAGCACATTGGGAATACAGCAATGGCAAAACAAATTATTGCTTATTTATAATATTAACTGCAGTTTAATTTCTACATTCACCTGAGAATTATTTACTGCCCAAATTATATATCATCATCTTGCTTTGATTTTATACAGTGTCTCTTGTTTTGTCTGCCTATTTTAATGAAATTTCATTCTATATAATTCTGATAATAACTAAAGTTAAGTCATTTTGTTCTCTAACCTCAATATTATCTTCTGAGAGTCTGTTTAATTTAGTATTATATAACAACATATATAAAATACTGAGCCATGACACCTCAATGCATGACTTACTTGCTCATGTTGATGTGACCCATTTAAGAGCTAAGTGGGATCTTACTACCTTGCTGAATCTATCTGACTGTCTGTCCGTGGTATTATCAACCCACTTAGAAGTAAAGAGATTGTGCAGTGGAGATGTTTAGATATACTAGTATACGCTGATTTTTTATAGCAACTCAATAACTTACATTTTGATATCATCGTTTTATTTCTCAGGCCTTGTTCTCAATGATTTATTCAAATAATAGCTGACAACTCAGCACAGTTACTGTTTATATTATCTTTTCACTCTTCTAATCCATATGCCATTCTTGCTTGTGCTTTTCACTTTTCAAATATGTTTTATGCCATAACAGTAAGCTGGAAAACTGGTGCTTCAGAGTTGAGCACACCCAGCTTTCAGTAACAACTCCTTAACTTTGTAGCACGGTGACTTTGGGTAAGCCGGAACTTTTCTGACTCTTAGTGTCTTTGTCTGTTGTAAAACTATGCCTCCTCCTTCCCTCAAGGGAGTGATTGTACAAATTACTTTGCACTGTTTGGCACACAGCTGATGCCCAATAAATGGAAGGAATGATATTTCGGGCTCTTAATTCAGTAATACAATGAAGAGGGATGAGGCAGCTCACCTCGACTTAAGGCCGCGAGAAGGTAACGTGGGGAATGAACTGATAAACACGGAGAAGTGGTGGTGCCACGATGAGGCTGAGCCTGACGCAAGTAACCACCACACTCACTATTTTTACCAGATTAATCCAGACTCTGAAGTCTGATAGAGCAGAAATAACTATGGAACATGAAGTTAACTTGAAACAAACCCCAAAAGACATAAGTGAAATGACATAATTTATGTAGTAAACTGAAGAAGCCACGTAGTTTGTTGTAACACTGATTAAGAATTAAAAAAAAAAATCTTAGCTGGAGAAGTTGAGGGAATTTTAACCACTTGGTACTTGCTCTTTAAACTCAGCTACCGTTAAGATTTTAGAAAATAAGGTAATTTTTCCCTTTTCTTTCAACATATTTCCAGTAAACTAGGTGCATGCTTATCTATAACATACATTTAACCTTTATCTACATCTAACTAGGGTACCAGAGAGTGGGCATATAGCATGTGATTAAACTTTTACTAAAGCAATACATTTTTTAAACTAAATATTACTTTAGAAAGTACATTAGACTAATATTTCTCTCAAAAATAGTTGTTTGAATGGGTAAATATTGATTTTTTTAAAAAAATGTGTAGATATTAAAATAAATTAAATGCAGAGGAATTTAAAAATAAAGGTAAACATTCTAAATATGATTTTACTTGAATAAGTATCATTTTTATTGAAAGGGAGACATATATATTAGCTTAATATGTTCACATATTTATATATCAGAAATTTTATGTTGGCTTCACTACCAGACCATTCTAGTCCCTTCTTTTTTAGGAAAATATATCGGAAACAGTCCATAGAAACTTTCTTTCTGAACTTGTAATGTATTTGTTTAAATCATTAATTTTTCATTCATCATACATTGGCTTTTAAATTAATTTTTATTATTTTACAAATATGAAAAGAAAGCATCATTATTAAGAAATGTATACTAAAAATATAACTCAACTTGCTGTGCAAAATATTAAAAATTTTCACTAATACCCTCTCATCATAGCACTCAAACTTGTGTTAATGCTGCAATATGTCTTCACATGTTCTTTTTTAGTACTTTTCAAATAATAGATAATAATGCAGTTAGAATCAAGACAAATAGATAATTTTTATTTATTCTGTGGCTTAGTATTAGTGTTTCAGCACATTTTTGACCACTAAGAATTTATCAAAAATATAATTCTGATTACTAAATATTATTCCTTTCTGTGATTTTTTTACCAAAATTATTCATCCTCTTATTTTAGGAAATTCAGTTGGTTTTCAGTATTTTATTTTTGTGGAATATATCATGCCACAAATAGTGCCTTTAAATGCAAATGACTACTTGCACCTTAAGTTTGTTTTCCAATTCCTTGTGTTTTAAAACTACCACATCTAATATTTTTCTATGAACAAAAATGAAGAACAAGTAGCTGAGTATTTTCTTTGGCAACCGTCCTAGTCCAAATGATGGTTAATGATTTTCTTTTATGAGCAGTCATAGATTTTAATCCTGTCCCAGTTCCAAGTAATGATAGTTAAGGGTTATATAATATATTCAGAGGAAATTTATGGTCAATGCATAAAAAATAATTATAAAGGACAAATTGATAGATGTTTTATTTTTTCCATCAATGGATATGGTTTCATTGTAAAACCTGCCATTCATGAACATGGAGTTCAATAGATAATATGTAGCAGTAATTTGAAATGAGTTTTAGAAACTACATCTTAAAAGGTATGCGAAAAGTTAACATACAACTGATTAATGAGTTGATTTAAAAAAATGTAAAATTCTGGTTGAATTTATATTGATTTATCACCTATTATATGAATTGTAATTTAAAAAATATTTTATTGAGTTATTGTTCTATGTAATATTGAAGCTATTCAATGCTTACCAGAAATCAGCATATTTAATCATTTTAATATCTCCAGCCGAAAAAAGATTGCAGTTAACGCAATAAATGATTTTATCTTTCAATATACCATACATTTTAGGACAGTTGACTGTTCTTAAAATCTTCATAGGCAATCTACTAAAACAAATACAGAATATGTATTTAAAAACACAATGTAGTCATGACATTTGCTTTCTAGAAATTTTTTAATCAAAATATTGAGTCCTCAAGAACATGAAGTAGAAAGATAAAGCAGTTTAAAGTGGATTCAAAATCATATTTTTTTCCTGCATAATGTAAAAGCAAGGTGGCTTATCTAATGGAAAACATTCATATGAATCAAAGTAATTATTTCCTTTTATATTACTTTTTGGAAGAATACAACTTAATGCAATTCCATTAGGAGAATTACTTATGAAATATATATTAAGATTAAAAGGTGAGACTAGTTTACTGCAATTACCAGGTAGAGTACCTTAGAGTTCATGTATTGCTGTGATTTTTTTCTGATACAATTCTGAATCTATGAATGGTAGAAGTAATGAAATGGCAGAGATAATGAACTTATGTCTCAGTTTGAAGGTCAGAGGATATCACTTGATCTTGCTTCTTAGTCTAAAGAAGGTTTCAATTTAATTCTAGCCATAATTGGGAAATTTGCTTTTACTCAAGCTTGTGAAATGCCAGGTCTGAAACATGTTCCACTTCATTTTTTCAGCCTTTCATTCTCTTCCAGAACATTCGGTCCTTAACCTCTCTCTGTCATAGGATTCTGTAGGTTAGACTCAGCCTTTCTCAGGGAGTCATGTAAATCTTAAAATCTTATTGATCTACTTTACAAAAACATAGGGAGTATAAAAATCTGTATGAAGAGGCAGCTGGGGCAACAAATATATCACTAGATAGAGTCCTGGTTTTTCTCTGTCGCTGAAAATTATGCAACATTAGATCTCAGTGTGTTGACCTTTAGATGATAGTCTTGTGATTTCTGAGATTTATTTTTTTACCATCCATGACAATAACACAGGCACTTTGGTTCCCTTAGGAGGAAAGAAAGCTAAGTAGATTCTATGCAATGATAGGATATAACATTGTGTCTATCATTTTCTATTAATTTACTCTCAAGACAATATTTTTGTAATTAATATTTTTGAACACCTGATATCTCTCTCTTTTAATGTACATAAACACATAACCTACTTTTCACTTGTGGTCAATTATTTCATATATTTAGCTTTTTTCATTCTTTCTTAGATTTTAATCTTCCTATCTATTAAATAACTCTAGTAAATTTATAATTAAACATATGCAATTTTTAACATTATATTATCAACAAAATGAATAGCATTAGTAAACAACTTAATTAATAATCCTACTTAACATGATAATTAAGATTCATAAATCAATTTGTCATATTACTGTTTGAAATTATACTTATGATTAATTTTATTCTCAATACTGTAAAGGCAAATAAACATAGTATTTATAATTTATCTGTTTCCATATTGATTTTGTTTTTCAATAAAATTAACATCCATAAAATATTTTATATTTTTGGTTGATTATCATGTTAAGCTGAGTTATATTTAAATATAATCTACCAAATTTCACTTTCCTCATCTTTATTTTGGCTAACCCTATTCACAAAGATAAATAGAAAATTGATTTTTCTTTTTTAGTAACTTTTTTTTTTAGAATCTTGAAGCAAAGTTTTCCATATATATCAATCTTGCTGAAGCACCACAATAAAACAAGAAAACACTTATAAAGATATTTTTACAAGGCAGGTATTTCCCCTGTAGGGAAACACAGCAGTGGACGGGAAAATCACATATAAAGGTAATAAAGCAATAAAGAAAATTATAACCATAATAGTGAGAAAATATATGAAGAACCACTTAGAGTTGATAGAAAACTCTATGGAGATTGGTCAAGTTAAACAATGTAGATTAATAAAATTGACTGAAAGAAATAGTAGAAGTAAGAAACAGAGAGAAGAAGCCAAATTATAAATAAAGTAGAAGAATAATTAAATATTAACTGAAAATATATGTATAAAGATGCAGAGAGCTGCTCTAACATTTTATTACATGTTTCATGTTAGCTGCCTAAAAATATTAACTTATGTATACAAAACCAGTTAATCATATTGAAAATAGATGCAATCTGCCTATCAATCAGCTTTCATTCACATAATATTATGCAGTTCTTCAATAAAGTTTTTAATGCACTTCTTAAACCATGTACTGCTTTCATTATTTCAAAGTTACATCTTCCTTGCCTTCTCTCTACCTTGAAGTTTGTAATGATGACTTCTGATGACTTGTTGATCACCTTTCCTGTATTTTCTCTCATTGTTATTTTATATACTGACAAAGCCACCTTCAACTTTAAAATAATTCACCCCAGTTTATATTCACATGCCTTTTGATTTAATGTAACAGAATAAGTGAAAACAGAATGACAGAAGGCCTGTCAAGATGTTAATGGCAAAAATTAGTGTATTAACAAATGCATATGTGTACATTAACAAGGAAAACAGATCATTCTGTTTGGCTTCAGATCAAAGTGAGAGGAAATAAATAGTAATGGTAAAGAATATAAAAATGTTGAAATAAAAGTCTGAATTTTATAAAACATAATGATTTCCAAAATTGCGTATTTCTCTTTTATAAAGAGATTTTAATTATTGAGTGATCTACATTGTTTTCTGTTCAATTGACAATGTACATGTTTAACCTCCGCCAACAGGGCAGATTGCAGAGCTTGGAAGTCCAGGGTTCATTTTTGTCTGCTTGTTTTAGAGTCTGTTAGAGAAGTGAAATAAGGATACATTCACAACATTGTCAAAGACATAAGACATGCTGCATGAATACTTTGTAAAGAACATTCAATGAAAAATAGGACGAAAAATAAGTATAATTATGATTTACAAAAAAAATAATAATAATAGAAATTTCTTACCCTTTTTGCTCCAAAATGTCTTTTTATAAAATTAGGTACCTATACTTATATATAAGAATTTCTGGTACCAAGAATAAACTAATCAGGCATAACCATATTATGTGACTTGACCATTAAGATGCAACTCTATCATATAATGTATGCATTTATGGTTCAAGACAGGGCATTCACACCAGATGGCTATTGCTGTGTTGTCTATTGTCTTTTTTTGACAGTCTAAGAAAAAAGGAGTCAGTGTCCCTGACTAAATAGTTGGGTATTGCATGCTTAAAATCTCTTCCAGCACACTGGTTGAAAATTGCTGACTTAACCGATTGATAATTTTGACACAGCTGATTAATCTATCGCCCTCCATGAGAACTTCTATCTTGACTCTTCATCATCTTAACAGATCACTCATTAAATGATTCTATTTCTTCTCATCTCACTAATTGGTGATGGTGGAGCACTCAGTGTCCGCCTGGGGTCCTCTTTCCTCCTTGTGATTTCTTGATGATTTTAACCAGACTAACAGCTTTCGCATTCATCTATGTGCTGATAACACACATGCCTGTGGGCACACACACATGCACACAGGCACACATATCTTTCTCATACCTTCACCCTGCTGCCTACTCAGCATATCTATGTAGATGCCTAATGGCATCCTAGTTTTAATGAGTCCAAAAACTATCTCTTAATTGCCATCCCCATAAACAATTTCTCCGACAGTCCTCCCCACCTAAATACTGCCCACTTCATCTCTTCAGTTGCTCAGGTCCAAGAAGTTTAACTTCTATTTTTACTATTCACATATTAGCCATTAAGAATCTGATTGTCTCTACTTTGAAATGTATTGAAATTTTAAATTATAAATTAACACCTATGGAATTTGTATTCTGATAAAAGCTACCATCATGTATTTCACGGGATACTACAAAAGTCACATAGCAATCCTATGACTTGTAACCTCATGCTTTCCTACCCTAAATCTATTCTTAACACAGGAACCACAATGATCCTGTGAAAAACATTAGTCAGAGTACATCATTTTTCTGTTTAAAGATTACCAGTGGCTTCCCATCTTAATTGAATAAAAACTAAAATCTAATAAAAATGTTAAAATTTGATTTATTACTTGGACAAACTCATATCCCACTACTCATTCAACTTGAAAACAGACTCTAGTTACACTTGCCTCCTGACTTTTTCTTTATACACACACACACACACATAAACACTCGTGCAGGCAAACACCACTGCCTCAAGGTTTTCACACTGATGGTTCTCTCTGGAATGCAATTATCTGAGATACCCCACAGATAGCTGCTTCACCATCTTTAAGTGACAACTTATGGATAAAGCTTTTACATTACTTAACATTGCAGTCCCCAGTTCTCTACCCCCACAATTTCTACCATTTTTTCCTGTATCTTTCATCATATAATATACTATAGAATTATATTTGTCTTGTACATTATGTTGTTTCACTTTAAAACAAGCTCCATGAGTGTTGAGCTTTTTGTCAGACTAAATCCTGCTATATGACCCTCTCCAGAACATTTCCTTGCACAATTTTTATTTTTTAACCTAATTAACAAATATAAAGCGTTAGGGAAGAAAACAAAGACACTGACCCTGTCCAGCAGGGGTTGCAGTCTAACAAGGGAAATACTCTTGTCATATTCTGGTTGAAGGTAAATTTGTTGATATAAATATTTTTTTAAAATCCCCAGGGTATAACATGTATTATGTTTCTGTTATCAGTATTACTATCCTCTATCATCACTATCATCACTATCATAAAATTTATTAAGTGAGTATATATATATATATATATATATATATATATATATATATTGTGCATCTCTACAAGTTCCAGCAAACATACTAAAAAAAAGGTAGTTTTTGGTATCATTATTTTGTCGGTGATTTAATTTTAACATAGGACATTTTAATAACTTGCCTAAGCAAACAGAGCTAGTTTGCTCCAAAGTTAAAGTGCAATGTAAACTGTGCTTTATATTGTTCCTCCAAAAACAGTTTAATTTACTAATAAAATACTGTATGTAGCACATAGTCACACATTTCTATTAAAATTTTCAGAGAAAAATTCTACTGTAAAATTGTAGAAGCTATGACACGAATGTACAATGTAATCTAGCTAAGTGTCTTTTTAAGTGTATCCTATAAACTGAGATATCAACATGTATATAATGATGTTTAAGAAGATAAATAGATCTTGACAATTCTAAACAGCCCAAGTGTCTATCAGTGGATGAGTGGATTAAAAAGTTGTGGTACATATACAGTGATACCTTGAGTACGAATTTAATTCATTCTGTAACTGAGCTCATAAGTCAGTCAACTCCTTTATCAAACTGCTGAAACTGGGCCCATGCACCAATGCGCCAACTAGCGGCAGCTTCCCGAATCATGACCCGTATCTTGGAATTTTGCTCATATCTCGAACAAAATACAGACCGAGTCAAAGCTCGTATCTTATTTTTCTTTTTTTTATTTTTTTTTCTAAAGCTGGAAATGGGGAGAGACAGTCAGACAGACTCCCGCATGTGCCTGACCAGGATGCACCCTGCCCGCCCACCAGGAGCGAAGCTCTGCCCACCAGGGGGCAATGCTCTGCCCCTCCGGGGCGTCGCTCTGCCGCGACCAGAGCCACTCTAGCACCTGGGGCAGAAGCCAAGGAGCCATCCCCAGCTCCCGGGCCATCTTTGCTCCAATGGACCCTTGGCTGCAGGAGGGGAAGAGAGAGACAGAGAGGAAGGAGGGGGGAGGAGAAGCAAATGGGCGCTTCTCCTATGTGCCCTGTCTGGGAATCGAACCCGGGTCCCCCGCACACCAGGCCGACGCTCTACCACTGAGCCAACTGGCCAGGGCCCACAGCTCGTATCTTAAAAAGAATTTTGTATGTTGGTCTGTTCATATCTCAAGGTACCACTATATACAAAAAGGAATACTACACGGCCATGAAAAAGAAGGAAATCTTACCTTTTGTGATGGCCTGGATGGACCTGGAGATCATTATGCTAAGTGAAATAAGCCAGGCAGAGAAAGACAAATATCACATGATCTCACTTATATGTGGAATCTAATGAACAAAGTAAACTGAGGAACAGAATAGAGGCAGAGGTGGGGTCAAGGGAGCAGAGGGACAGCTGTCAGAGGGAAGGGGATGAGTGGATGAGATCAGAGAAGGTGAAGGGATTCGTAAAACTATACATACATAACACAGAGATATAGATAACAGGACAGCAAATCTCAGAGGGAAGGGGGGTAGGGAGTGAGGATGAGGGAGACAAAGAGGGTGTAATGGGGGACATGAGTGTGGTGGTGAGGGTGTTATTTTGAGTAGGACGCTTGAATCCATGTTAAAAAAATAAAATTAATACAAATTAAAATAATCAAAAAATAAAAAGAAAGGAAGATAAATATTGTTATATAAAAATGTGTACAGTTGTACATCTCAGAGAGAATTTGATTCAATCAATATTTGTTAAAATAAAATAGAAAATATATATATATTTTTTTGCCTAAAGAAACTCAGATTCTTTATCCATTTATCTATTCCATTCACAAGCATTTATTGAATACCTATGGTATATAATGCCATATGCAGTCTAAATTTTAGAAATTAAAAAAAACCCCAACAACTTGAAAGAGTTCCCCATCTCAAGGAATTCATAATGGGAGGGACAGAAATGAAAAGCTGATTACACTACAGCTTGAGAAAGGCCATGAGTAAAGTAAGAACTATGCAGTGAGAGAGCAGGTTACCTTCTCTCTTCTTTGAAAAGATAACCATGAGTTGCGCTACCTAGATGAAAGGAAGAACTCTAACTATACTTACAAAAAATATATTACAGAATGCTTGTAATATGTGAGATTGTAATGCAAAAATATTCATCTTCAGAAGTGAAGACAAGATAAAAAGACTTCCACAAATTATTCCTTGATTTTCATAATTCTAAGTGAGGCCTATGCACTCTGGATAGTCCGCACACTTGATTTTTACCTCATGGGGGCGTTTATTATATTTTACCTTGTGGTATAGTTATTTGATACTTCTTATTTTCTCTAAGAGCATAAGTACCTTGAGGGCATATATCAGTTTCATTTTGTTTTCTGTATCTCTATTGTGTTTATCAGAATGTTGAAAAGATAGAATTCAGTAACCTAGTGAATTAATGAATGAAATGATGGACTTTGTTATTTAGTGGCACAAAGTAAAGGCATAATAAGAGTTTAGGACATTTACTTAATTAAACTTTACCAAAGAGTATGTATTCAGCAAGGTCCATAAGGCATAAAATGTCCCTTGATTATACTTTTAAAAAGTAATTATTTATATCACAGCAAGACCACTGTTAGTAGAATCATTCTGAATGATGAGTTCCTCTGATTTCAGAAAAATCTCTTATGTAGCAACATTTCACCACTGACTCTGGCAGAAAGTTAAACATTTGCTCTGCTTTTAGCTTTCCTTATTTGAAAAAGAATTAACATTTGAAGATAGGGATAAAAATATTATTAGAATATGTAATGAAAGATTTGCAGTGCCTCTTCAGTAATATGTTTATATATCACTTCTGGCAGCTAAATATTTAAATGACTTAAGCTTCATATATATTTTGTTAATTTTGTAGTTATAATACATACAGTAATAATACTTGAACTATTCCATGGGTTCAATTGGTTATTTAAATTGCCATATTGGCCCCAAAGAAGAAGCTCTATGAGTCCAAGAAAAATTGTCAAATCCTGAGGACAGGGGCCATAAAACAAAAATCTACGTTGTTCCAGAAACTATTGTGAAACTGTAGATAGAGAGTCAGAATATGACATGTTATAGAACATTTTAGACAATCAGTTGTTGCCATTTAAATTGTAGATATTATGGTTTGAGATAACATTACTATAATGTTAGTTCTATGATAAATTATAATTTTAGATTCTATTCTGTATATTCATTTGGCATAGCTTATTGTTTAATTTGCTTTTAATATGACTTCAAAATATAGGTGCATTGTTCAGAGTCATAAAGCTTTACCCCTTAGACATATAAGCAATGGTTTCTGTATTCTACATGAAGAATGATAGAACAGTGGCTACCCTTCACTTCATTCATCTTGTTTATTCAAGATTGTATTTCATCTACACCACAAATTATGGCTACAAAGAATTGCTTAAGCATTTATATTTTGCAGACAGGCTCACAGAATTTTTATTACCTACATGCTCCAGTGCTGTGACTAAGCAAATGACATTCAGCAGTACATCACAGGCTGTGGTCCTGAATCAAAAACATTTCTGAATCATGGGTTCCAAGGCTTTTAAATATTTGTGTTTAAAAATAAAAGATGAATGTATCCTGTTTCCATCATCTCTAGGAGACTCTGTTTAAGGCTAGAGTGTAGTTACTAATTATACATTCGCTAATGCATTTTATAATGCAATTATTCATATTTGTCTTCACTTAAGGTAAGGCACAATTTTAATTTGATATCCTGAGCTTTTTTTATTTGCCAGAATTTATGTGAAAGAAAGAAAACAAACCAAAACAAAAATCACTAGGTGACTTTTTAATTGTACATAATCTTAGCGAAAGTATTGAACTCCCTTTGCTCATAAAATTGGCGTGCTTATGCTGCTTTATGAAGTTATTTAAATTGTTGGTGTGTACTATATATTTGTTTGGGGTATATATCTCCATGATTCTAAACAAATAATTGAAACACTGAAAAATTCCATATTAACTGGCAGCATGCCAGGGTAACACTGCCAAACCTGTGATTCTCCCTTTAAAGTAGGCAGAGTGTGGGAGTTGGGGGGAGAGGTTTGTGTGTACAGCTGTGTATATACACAGAGTGACACATATTCATTCCTGCATTTAAACAGATCTTGCCGAAGTCACTTAATCTTTTAATCTACATAGGCATCAGTTGTCTCATTTATAAAGCAAAAATGTTACATTGATTGTTCAAGTTTCCTCTGGCACTTAAATAAGAACAGAAAAGTTTCTAATTGTATTAATCTACTCCTGCTTTGTTGATTCTCATGAACTTTTTGGTACATAAAGAGATAAACCAGAGCTCTGGCCGGTTGGCTCAGTGGTAGAGCGTCGGCCTGGCGTGCGGGAGTCCCAGGTTCGATTCCCGGCCACGGCACACAGGAGCAGCACCCATCTGCTTCTCCACCCCTCCCCCTCTCTGTATCTCTCTTCCCCTCCTGCAGCCAAGGCTCCATTAGAGCAAAGTTGGCCTGAGCACTGAGGATGGCTCCATGACCTATGCTTCAGGCGCTAGAATGGCTCTGGTTGCAACAGAGCGACACCCCAGATGGGCAGAGCATAGCCCCCTTGTGGGCATGCCGGGTGGATCCCGGTCAGGCGCATGTGGGAGTCTGTCTGACTGCCTCCCCGTTTCCAACTTCAGAAAAATACAAAATAAATAAATAAATAAAAAAGCAGGAAAAAAGTTTTAAAAAACAAAGAGATAAACCTATCTTTAGGATTTCATTTTGGAAGTTTCCCTTGGGGTCATCCCATGCTCTTATATAAAGGTCCTTTATTTGTAGCATTAAAAATATTTTATGAAAGATAAAACTGGTTTGTAAGAACCTGGAAGAAGATTTCTTTATAGCAAAAGTGTATTCTTCCACTGAAATAGTTCAAGAAAATTTAGAAAGTTTTTCTTTTTATTGTGCTTATCTAAATATATTTATATTAAAGTAAATGTAAGAAAAAAACAGTTCTTAAAAGTCTCATATGTTAAAATGATATTATAGAGCTATGAAAATTTTAGACATTAATTAATCCAGAAATCTTATTTAACGGATAAGAGGAAATGGATAAATGCAAATGACCATGTTTTCTCAGCTAGCAAAATTGATCATAGTAAAATTGATATTAAATTTTTTTGTATCACTAATGATCTTTATTGTATACCCTGCCTCAGTTTTATGCAAATTGGCTCCAGTGGGTTCCTTTTCAAATAAATAATGAGAGGCCTGGGATGTCAGAGTGAGGTTAGATTATAGGTAAACAAAACAGGACTAAAAAGTTTTTCCCATCGAAATAAATGAGCTACTTTCCCAACCAGGAAGTGGCATAGTGGATAGAGGATTGGACTGGGACTCAGAGGACTCAGGTTTGAAACCATGAGGTCAACAGCTTGAGCGAGGGCTCATCTGGTTTGAACAAGGATCATCAGCTTCAGTCTAGGGTAGCTGGCTTGAGCAAGTGGCCACTCGGTATGCTGTACCCCCCCCTCCCCGTCAAGGCACATATGAGAAAGCAATCAATGAACAACTATGGTGCCCTAACAAAAAATTGATGCTTCTCATCTCCCTCTCTTCCTGTCTGTCTGTTCCTATCTCTGTCTTATGTATAATTAAATGTAATATTACCTTGCATGCAGTTATGCATATATGCACACAAATACACATACATGAGTTTCAATTGCAAATTAAATTACAGAAAATTGTGTTGAGCAATACATTTAAGTCTACTGTTCAAACTTATGACTAATTTATAATTCAGATTGAAAATGCAACATAAATTAATATAAATATGATAAAATAAATGCAATAATAAATAGAATATAGAATGAATAAGTCATTTTTATCAAGTTTGAAAGTATGTTTTTATGAAATTTGATATTTAGTGCTCTAAAATTTTGTGATTTCATAAAGATATGATTGATTATAGCATACATAAATTCACTGATACCTTTATATAAGAAAATCTAATGTGTTCAAAACAAATTTAATTTATTAAAACTTTAGTTAAAAAAAAACTTTAGTTCATAGGTGTTTTTTTTTAAAATACTGTATAACAATGGATGATTACTTAAAATTTGTCGTACCTGAAACAAAAGGGCAAAGACTCTGAACATCAAACTCACAAAGATCTGGAATTGAGTCCAGTTTATTTCTTGAGCAAGGTTCTTAATCTTTTTAATCTTGATGAAACATTCTTAACTGAAAAATTCAATTTCAAGATTCAATAAGATAATGTATAAGTAGCTAGACAAATTTAATAAGATTTTTATTTCTTTTTGAGGATTAAGTATAGACTCTTCAACATATATATTTTCTCTGTAATTCTTGACACACAAAGACAGGTAGATAGTCAAAATTTAAATTGTAGTATAAGGTTCCAGTTTCTCCAAGTGTTCATATATTTAGTGAAAAATAGATTGTGGCCTTTTAATTTACATTTACGTATTGCTTCTATTTACTATATGGTGCCCGAACCCAAATGAACATTTAAAACTGAGATAATTAAAAATGCAGTTCAGTTTAAAGAGAATTTCAGTATATCTCTATTTTAAGATTTTTTTTTTTTATTATTAAGTGACAGGCGAAGAAGTAGAGAGACAGTCACCCATGTGCATCCTGACCTATAGAACACTATGCTCTTCTCATCTGGGGCCTCTCCATTGCTTGGCAACCAAGCTATTCTAGCACCTGATGCGAGGCCATAGAGTCATCCTTAGTGTCCGGGGCCAACTCAAACTATTTGAGCCATGTCTGCAAGAGCTGAAGAAAGAGAGAGAGAAGAGAGCGTAGTGGAGAAGCAGATGGTCTCCTCTCCTGTGTGCCCTGACCAGAAATTAAACCCGGGATCTCTACATGCCAACGATGTCCTACTGCTGAGCCAGAGGGCTAAGGCCTATTTAAAAAATATTTAAAAATTGGCAGCGTTTAGCGAAATCCAATTGACTGAAAAGAAATTGCAAACTGCTCATATGATTTATGATCTTACTTGTACATATTTCAAGAAACATCAGATATTTCAATAAGTGTTTAATAACCACCTTTAGTTTGTAGTTTACAACTGCTTCAGAAAATATCCCTTGTTGATCGTAACCAGAAGTATCAGTTCTGTATCTGAAAACCCATTAGGTTTTGTTGCACATCTACCATGCACCTCACTTTCTTCCGGGCAACACAGGGATTACAGACACATTGTATAGTTCCTTCCTGTCCACAGGCTCATTACTTGGATCCTGGATGAGAATCTGAGATTGCCTAGCACAGCAACTTTCACACTGTTCCTTGTTGACAATTTATTAGTTAGTGAATGAATGAATTACCAGTTCCATGTTTGCTATTCTGTACACAAGGCTGATGTCTTTAAAATGACATTTTATTTAAATTACTGCCCCACAATGTTATTCCAAAAATCTTTAAATCCATTTTGTATTTAAGAGCACATTAACAGCGGTCAATAATTTAGCTATTAATGTGAAGTATCATTTCACCAGGGATCCATCCTGTGCAATGGATGATATGGACGCATTTATTTAAAAGAGTTTTCAAGGACTTATATGCAGTCCAAAGCACTCAATTTCTAAGCTAAATGCTTCACTAGTTCACTCTCAGGCAAGTCTGTATGACTTCGGTTTTAAATTAGAGAGCAATGCTTCCTCATATTCTAACTTGAAATATCACTTACATTCTTCAACCCTTTATCATGTGCTTCTGTTGTTCAAGTAACACATTACTTTCCCTAACATATGGCAGTTTCGAAAGGCTCCCATAGTATCACTTAGGTTCTTAGAACAGTATCAGTATTGTTAGGGAATTTTTAAGCCCATTTTATAGATTACAGTTCAAGACTTGAGTAGTTTCAGTTCTTTGGACAAGGTTTTATGTTCTGTGTGAGTGGCAGAATGAGAATTGGTCCCTGGCACTTTCAGTATCCTGCTGAGTGCTTTGGCCCTTTCATCCTCTTGTCTTTGAGATGATATAACAACAACACTACTATAACCACAGCAGCAAACAGAGGATGTTTAAAGGGAAAGCTGAAAAGAAACCATTTGCTGTGGAGGAAATTTTATTGATGTCCTTGATGTTTATAGATTCACATGCTTTTATTTTTTTCTTTTTTAGTTTGTTTTTTGTTGTTCTTTTGCTTTGCTTGGTTTTGTTTTAAGCTCCCTGTTAATTTATTGCCTGTTTTCCATTGCATTTAATGCATCCTGTTATTTAGAGCAATTTAAAGAAACAGCTGTACCAAACCATCACTCTTTGTTCTGAGAAAGAGCTTTTTTAAAAATTCTCTTTCTTTCAGACTCAAAAAATATTCCCCTAGTTCATACCAATATAAAATCCTCAAATGAAATGTCAGGAGTAATTCCAATTTCAGAAGTTGTCTTTTGCAGCAGACGTGGTTTTCTGCACATTGTTCTTTTTTTTAACAGAGACCATTTAGGGAATATAGTAAATTGTTTATGAAAAATTTCCTAAAAGCTATGACAGTATGACCCCTACCTGTTATTTTATAAAAAGGAAGGATCACACTTATATATAGACAGACATATATAGACATGTAGAAATACCAACACACACACACACACACACACACACACATTCTTAAATTTTGGTTAGAAGAGTCATTTGAAAACTAAACTTGAGTCAAAAGAAGTTTATAAAATTTAAAGTATCCTCCTGTGTTTGGTATTTCACAGATTACAAAAATATCAGTATTTAAAGAAAAATAGTTAACCGTTATTCCTTTACTATTAAATAATTTAATTAGTATTTATATATATATAAAAGTTATTAAATTTAAAGACACAACTATTTCATTTTATTTATTTTATTTTTGTGGTATGTACTTGTTTTTCTAACATGTAGTGTTACATTATATACACATAAAAATAAAAATATTTAAGAAAACTATTTCACACTTTTTAAAGTTTTATAATGTAAATTCCATATATTAATATTATTTTTGTGTCTATTTTCCTTCAGTGTATTAGATATACTTTTTAAATTAGCATGGTTTAGTAATACATATGTAGAATCAGAATATTCTACTTATTAACAGACCACCTTCCTTTTATATATTTTATGTAGTAGCCAGAATATAAATATTTTCTACTACATGTTACTATTTTACATCATTATTATGTTAATCCTTTTAATGGTCAATTTCTTAGATTTCCATACAGATATACTTCACAATATTTTTAACCTAAAATTTTATGTAAAGAAAGTGTGACATCTACTTTAAATAATAATAAATAAGACAGTATCAATAAGGTTATGTGACTCAAAATAATAAAGAATATATATTTTTATCTAAACAAGAGTTTACTATATAACTTGTAAAAGTTGTAAAAGATGTACGAAAGAATGGTATTTAAAATAAAATAAAGTGACCTGAAATGGTCACAATTTTTGCATAGATTAAATAGTCTGACAATTTGGTTATTAGTCTCATCCATTTTATGATAACATTATATGTAGAAACAATCATGAAAATTAAAACTTAAGAGTGTAATATTTCATATGGTAAAACTTTTTACATGTACTAGGTAATATTAAACATTTTTAAAAGAAACCAAGAAAAATTCATTACATAGAAATAATGATTCAAATTAAAAACAGGTTTGCAGTCATAATTTTTACAAACACAGGAGAAGTAACTAACCCAGGGGTACCCAAACTACAGTCCGCGGGCCACATGCAGCCCCCTGAGGCCATTTATCCGGCCCCCGCCACACTTCCGGAAAGGGCACCTCTTTCATTGGTGGTCAGTGAGAGGAGCATAGTTTCCATTGAAATACTGGTCAGTTTGTTGATTTAAATTTACTTGTTCTTTATTTTAAATATTGTATTCATTCCCATTTTGTTTTTTTTACTTTAAAATAAGATATGTGCAGTGTGCATAGTGATTTGTTCATAGTTTTTTTTTAGTCCGGCCCTCCAATGGTCTGAGGGACAGTGAACTGGCCCCCTGTGTAAAAAGTTTGGGGACCCCTGAACTAACCCTTCTAGTAGTCAGTCTCAATAAGAAAAGTGATGACGGGATGTGAGGGTGATCTGGCTGCGACATCTGTCACCCCATTGATCGTCAGGGTTGATTTGGCTGATCTGACTGGCTAGGCAGGTGTCCCCTTCCTCCCTCACAGTTCCATGTGCATCCCTCCCAAAGCTGTGCGCTCAGTCGAAGAGGATGACCTTCCCCGCTAGAGGAGAGGACCATTCTTCGGTCAAGGGTATACGAGTAGCTGGGCTCCCCTGCTAGAACCTCCAAACAAGTCTCAAGAAAAGAGATGACGAACTGCAAAATTGCAGCTAAAAAAATGAAGTAGCAAATGGTTAAAAGACAATACAAATAGGAAGACATCACTAATCCCAGGTTTGAAAAAGCAAAAGAAAATCTTTAAAGAAATTTAATGTTTGTGATAGAAACCATATATAGAATCAGAATATTCATTGGTGTCAAAATGTGGGAGTTAAAGTGCCAAAAAGATTTGACACAGTAAAAATGCTTTGCTTGCAAGATGAATGTTCACAGTCAGTTTAAATATGGAAAAGTTCATCCAATCATACATATCTATTAATTCAAAAAATATTGCAAGTGCACACTATCATCCAAGCTGAAGTTCTAAAGCATTATGTACAATAGCCACACTTCTTGCATCTTAAGGAGTTTAGTTGAGTTGGGAATATTAGTCCTTAAATATTAACACACAAAAACATAAAATCAAAAATTGTGATTATGTGCTGTGAAAAACATTGCACCGTACAGTTTATGTCTTCATAAGGTACTTTATTGCTTCAGTGCTGCCACAGCCTTTGATGGTTGCATTTTTTTTTTTGATGTAAGTCATTGCAGATTCCATGTTCCAGATTCACAATCAAAACAACAAATAAGCTATGCTGTGGTCAGCTCATATCTTCTGAACACCTGTAGTCTAAGTAATACCTCAAACAAGTTAATGAAATTCCAATATATTCTTCCTCAGAGGTAGATTTTTCCATAAGAATAATCTACCGTGTTCAGTTAGTTTAGCTTAAAAAAAAAGGGGAAGTTTAAAAATGAAAAGCACAATAAAACATAAATAAAGAAGATTTAAGATTCACTTTGAATTCAAAAGTAAAGAGTATTTAGGGAAATATTGCTAAGTAACTCGGTACATGTTGCTAATTGCACTAATTATTATTTTGTCACATTTATTACCATCATCTTTCATAGTATGAATAATTAAGTGACAAATCAGGTTTTAAGTTGTGATCAAACAATATTTTGTTACATTCACTCTAACTGATGTCAATAAAGAAAGTGCTGTCACAGTTTCTTCAATAAAGAATTTTTAAGTTGGTAAGTAGAAAATGACTCCGTGTCAAGAACATAAGCCTGAACCCTGGATAGACGTGATGGCATGGGTAAAGATATGTGAAGAAAGACTTCCGACAGACACAGATTTAACACAATTCTTACTGTCTGTGACATACGGACGGTCTTTGTAACGCTTTCTTAATATCACAGAAACCTGTAGATACAACTAGAAGTTTCAAAACGATCTTCTTAGGAGTAGGGACATTCTTTTAATGACTAAACTCTCTTGTAAATGCCAGGCAGCAGCCAGAAGAAACAGGAAGCCCATCAGCGTCAAACAATTATGTGGCTGGCTTCAACAATGTAATAAAATAACACATATGTACACATGTGCGTGTGCACACATGTGGTTGTTTAAAAATATATACTGGTAGGCCCTGGCCGGTTGGCTCAGAGGTAGAGCATCAGGCTGGTGTGTGGATGTCCTGGGTTCGATTCCCAGCCAGGGCACACAGGAGAAGAGCCCACCTCCTTCTCCACCCCAGCCCCTCTCACTTTTCCCTCTCTCTCTCCCCATCCCCCCCCACCACCATCCTGCAGCAAAGGCTAGATTAGAGCAAATTGGCCCCTGGTACTGAAATGGCTCCATGGTCTCCACTTGGGGTTAAAAAAATGGCTCCTGTTGCTGTGGAGCAAAGGCCCCAGATAAGCAGAGCATCACCCCCTACTGGGATTTCCAGATGGATCTCTATTCGGGAGCTTTCAGGAGTCTGTCTCTGACTCCCCTCCTCTCACTAAAAATTAATAATAATAATAATAATAATAATAATAATGATAATAATAAATTTATATATATATATCTATATATGACAAGCTCAAGAGATATTCTGCCTTATCGTAGCAAATAGTAGATAAAATACACAAACCAAGGAAGACTAAGATTAATATCATCTATGTGAAATGAAAAATAATGACTTTCACTGACAACAATGCTACAAGGATATCAAGTGACCTTTTTTCCGTGCTTGATGTTGCAGAATTTTTTATTTGTACATAACTAATTCCTGACCCTTAGGAGAGCTGAAGCTGCTTTCAAAGAATTTGAATCTGCCTTTGGATCTGCCTCTCAGTGTATCTGAAGCACACATCTGGCTGACTTCCTGATTATAAGCATTTTTATAATGAAAAGTCAGCATCGTTGCATATCAGTAGATAGCATTCTGAACCATCCATTATCTGTCTCAACCACCCTGAAGTCTGGTTGAGACAATTGATATTTGAGATTGATTGTCTATTTGGCAGCAATTCCTAGACATTGTCTAAGCTCTGAGCCTATACCTACTTGAGTCACTATAAAGTTAGATTTCTAGACCACACAATACTATAGACAGTATTATGTAACACTTAGGTATTAAGTTTCATATGTGAGTAGTGATGGGCATGTAAAACTATTCATGAACCTGTTTTATAGCTATTTAAGACATTGCACAAAATATTATTCTGTTTTTCTTATCTGTATAGCCACACAATAAATTATTTTGGAGTTTACTGTCTCCAATGAAATGTGTGCTAACATTTCATTATAAGATTCCTGTTTCTCACCAGGTTTTCCATTTTCTTGGTCTTCCAGGATGCACAGATATGATTTCGTGTTCAAAATTACTCTAGATTCCTCTCTGCTTCTTGTGTTTTGATATTTTTATAGTTTATATTACTTTATGTGAACAGCTGAAAAACCATCTTGAATTTGCCAGAGTATATATAAAAAGGAGTAAACTGATAAGAAATTTAGTCAGCCTGACCTGTGGTGGCGCAGTGAATAAAGCGTCGACCTGGAAATGCTGAGGTCGTCGGTTCAAAACCCTGGGCTTGCCTGGTCAAGGCACATATGGGGGTTGATGCTTCCAGCTCCTCCCCCCTTCTCTCTCTCTGTCTCTCCTCTCTCTGTCTCTCCCTCTCCTCTCTAAAAATGAATAAATAAATAAATTAATTTAAAAAAAAAGAAATTTAGTCATGTGACTGATAGTGAATATTACTTACTAACTTTATACCAAAGGATAACAACATTAAACAGTATTTTACTATTTTTTTTTACTTTCTTATGATTATACAGAATACATTAAAAAAACCTAATGATATTTCTTGAATCTTGGTATGCCAAGATATAAATATGTTTATTTTGTTTTATAATATCAATTTTATCATGACTCTATAAAACCCCAAAACAGTCAAATATAAAAGCAGCTTTATTCAGACAGAGGACAAAATTGATATATGCAAAGTAGTACAAAACCTTGGATTCCAGAATGCTATATCTCTTAATAAAAAATGGTGAGTTTCCTCACTAGATCAAATTGATTTTAGATCTACTGTTTTATAATAAGCAGGACTCAAGTTATCCAGCTGCTTAATAACATACATTTTTCCACTTTAAAACATGCTGTAGTATAGAGGCAAATCTGATCAACTTACTCCTACAAAATTTTGAACAATTTTTATTTCCAGACATGTATCAATTAAGATGCACCGCCTGACCTGTGGTGGCGCAGTGGATAAAGCGTCGACCTGGAAATGCTGAGGTCGCCGGTTCGAAACCCTGGGCTTGCCTGGTCAAGGCACATATGGGAGTTGATGCTTCCACCTCCTCCCCCCTTCTCTCTCTCTCTCTCTCCTCTCTCTCTCTCTCTCTCTCTCTCTCTCCTTTCTAAAATGAATAAATAAAATTAAAAAAAAAATTAAGATGCACTGTTGAAAATCAGGTTAGTTTTTGACATTACTTCTAATCATTTACAAATCTTGTATGAGATTTTTTTACAGAAAAAAAATCTATTATTAATCATAAGTTTTAACATTTGAGTGTTAAAATGAAAAGAATTAAAATATTAATAATTTGCATTACATAATCCCACTTTCTCTAGATTTACATTAGATCTCAGTTTACATAAAAGTGAGCATCATATGCTCATGATTTTTACTGAGAATTTACAGTGTATATCATCTAATCTAACATTATCTAATTTCATAAGGATTTAGATAAGTAAGATAGTTGAGTACTCAGTTGTAAATATTATAAATTAAAGATTAATATCAACAGTATTTATTTTTATTAATGAGATATTAATACAATATTAATATTGTATTATAGAATGTGATAAAGTCTGAAGAGACCTTTTTAATTTTTAAAATTTTTATTTTATGGAAAATGTTTTGAAGTCTTCAAATAGACTGGACATTTTTCATTGACGTTGGACAGTATGTTTAAGGGGGCAGAAGTGTCCAGATGGAACATAATTTTGTTTTTTGTTTGAATTCAAAGATTTGAAAAATTTAATCCCCAAGTACTTTTATTTCCCCTGCCTCTCTTTATGCTTTCTCTGTTTAAGGAAATGTGAGCTACTATTTTACTCAGGAACATTTTATCACCTCTTCATCAAAAATTCTTTCATTCATATTTCTCCTTCTGAAAACCAATCTCTCCTTCAAGGTCAATGTCATCTAACACTTCCTTACTGATCCTTCTTACATGACACCCACTCTTGTTCTTTTGAACTTTTAAAATACTTTAAAACACTTCTCTTGTGGCATCTTTTGTCTGCTTCATACTTTGTGGACACATATAGTAACCTGTCTCTTTCTTGACAGGGACTGGATCTTCATCATTTATTGTTCCTGGAAATGCTTAGATCCACACCTTAGATTAAATAGGCCTTCTCAGACAACACTTTTTTCAATTTTATGTTATACCAAGCTTCTGCCTGTAAGAAGGACATCTTTGCATAATAAAAAAGTCCTGGTACAAAAACAACCAGAAGCCTGGACTCAATCTGCAACACAGTGGTCTAAAAGTTTTATTCATTCTCTCAACAAATATGTATTGATCCCCTGTGGTTATCATTATACTACCTGAGTTGGAAAGTAGAGTGTTAGAAAAGGTCATATTGACCTGCATTTTGCCATTCTTATCCAGAATGTAGGTAAAAGATCAATTTGATTTTTTTTTCTTTCTTCGCCCTTTTGCTTCGACACTAGGACTAGAGTAGGGGTTCTGAAAGTTCTCCATAGATGTTTAGAAGCTATTGAAAGAAGAAAGGATTGCCAGCCGAATGGGTAGAAATTTCTGTCACTCCACTTTATTCCTCTTTAACCTGGGCAATACTGACATTTTCTTTTTCTTGTTCTATAATTGAAATTCTGGAAAATAAAGAAACTCTGATATGTAGAATAAAACAGCAGCAACAACAATAACAAGACATTTGTAAACCATAGTGGAGAGAAACCCAGCACTAAAAATCCAGGCAATCTCAGGAGAATTATATTGCATTGTTATATTATATTGTTTTTGCCATGAATCTTTGTCAGTATTCAAATAAAACTTTATTTTTAAATTGCAATGTTTCAAACAATTTGAAGGAGATTGTATCATTTAACTTATATAAAAAATTGGGCATGATCATATTAGGGATAGTGTTTCTGTGTAGACCAAATAATTTAAAATAGATGCAGGGTTCAATTTTCTTAAAAGAGTGAAAGAGTATTCAGATGTTTTTTATGTCCCAAAGCAACCAAGTAAAAGCCGCATGAATAGCGTGGTTCCTGGTGGGCTCAGTGGCCTGTCTTCTGATATCCTCTCTTAATTTGATACAAAGTGGCTGCAGCAGCTCCAATCATCTCATTCTGTAATGACATTATCCAAAACCAAGAAGGGAAAAAAATATTTCCCTCTCATCTTTCTCTCTCTCATTTTGACCAGAAGCAAACATTTCCCACGAGCATTGAGCACACTTTCTGCAGCTTATATTTTGATATCCAGGTTCTACCAATAAAAGAGATTACAAATGGTAGTATACAGCATTTTCAGTTTCTATCAAGGATGGTGAGCCTTGTTATCAAGGGAAAGGGAGATAAATGACTGCTTTGTACCAAATAAATGAAAAATGGCGTTAAGGAGGAATGATTAAAACAATACAAAATTAAATAAACAGCCAGATTTGTATCTATATTATATAAGGGTAACTCTAATCACATTCTGAAATAAACTATATTTAAACAGTTACTTTGAATGAAACTGCATCATTTTATTTTATGATTTTTCTCCTCTTACAATGTTAACATTGCAAATGCTTAATTGTGTATCACTTGTTTTATTGCTGATTCATTTTCAGATTGGCTTTCACTACTTTGCCTTTTGAAGAAAGATTAAAAAGGAAGTCTGTTTAAACTCAGCATGCATTTTTGATTGCCGACGCCATTTATGCATAGTGTGAATTAAGATGTGCTTGTATTTTTCATTTCTTTGATGCTTATTTTTATGTCCACCAAGCATGGCCCTTTGTTACTGCATTGTTTCATCTCTTTAGTTCTATTTTATATCTTCCAGAGAAAAAGAGATTAACGTATTTTAAAGAGATTTACTTAAGCAACAAAGAAATTACTTTAGACTTTATGTAAGAAAACAGTAGATACTGTAGAAAACATTTTCATGTCTTCTTCCTCAAGTCTTTTCATCATATATTGGTGCCTTAAACTGTACAAAGCCAGTTTGTAGAATTCACAGTTTCAGAAGTTGTTATTTATATCTTTTCCACTTAATGTTCATGCTAAACTTCACATTTATTAAAGTCTAGGATTTTCCAACTTACGGTGTTTCAAAGTTGAGAACGTTTATTAAGCCAGTTAAATATTAGATCTTCAGACATCTAATTGTATTATACATTTAATTTGTTACCAAAAAGCAAAAACCACTCTTAAGATAGAAACTTTTTATTACATGCCAATTTTTCAGCTTACATAAATTAATAATTGATTTTGCACTCAGACACACTTATTGATCTATAATTAAAAGAGTTCCAAAAGCTATTTTAAGCTGCTTTGCATTCCAAAATGTAACTGAACTTTTAGACTGCAAAACAATCTCAAGTTTTTAAAGAGGTTTAAAAGAAGTCAGGCATGCCCTCTAATCCATGAATGTGTGTAGATGCCTTTAAATTTCCATTGTGAGATTTTGTATTTTGACTTATCACTGTGATTATTTTCATGAAAAAAAAATGGTAATGGTACATAAGAAGTTAGGTAAAATTAAATATCAATTTTAACAACTGTGTTTTGAATTGCTGTTAATTTAGTAATCAGTCACCCACTACTACAACCATTTCCTTAAAAAGTAGTAAAGAAAAATATTTATTATTAAGTTGCTTTAATGTTTTTCGTGTGCTTTGTACACATATGTGATGTGTGTTAGGTTAAAGGAGAATATGACTGTACCATAAGGGTTTGTCCTCACAAAGCTAGAGACTTATAGATAGAGAGGAGAACTCAGATTACTGTGCAGTAGGAAGAACCAAGTTGTGAAGTAGTTCCTGGAAAGGCAAAATACTGAAGCATCTTTTTAGAAAAAATAAAAATAGCAAACCTGAAGAGAGGATAGATGTATCCTTGTTTCAGTGAACATCAGTTCTGTCCTCGGTGATTATTAAGAAGAAAAATGTGGGAACAAAGAGGAGAAAGATTGTATTCCTTTGTCCAGGATTTCACTTTAAATTATTTTCTTTTACTCTTTAAATAATAAACTCTATTTTCTAGGGCAGTTTTCAGTTCACAGCAAAGTTAAACAGTAAGTACAGAGAGTTCCCATATACTACACCTCATTCCCATTTATTTTCAGCTTTTATCAAAGAAGCATTTGCTTTTGTTTTGGCATGAGAGGTCTACACTTTAAAGAAGAGTTTAAGCAAAGCAGTTTAGCACATAAAAAAGCTGCTCCCTCACCCAGTTAACCCAACAATCTGTAATATTACCCCGTGTCGGATAATCTTTATGAGATTTCAGACACAAGTCAGCAAGTTTAGCAATGACAGCAGAGATCATATTAAAAGGAAATGTAATGAATGGTACTTTAAAATAATTTGAAATTATTGTCCTTTCTACCCTTCCTTTCTTTCTCACAACTTCTTATAACAACTTTAACTGATATTTTTACCAAGTACTTTACAATATTTTCATTTATTTATAAAAGAAATGTTAGCTACAGTGAGTCTGTTTCTCTAAGTATTTAGTCATGTTTTATCTCAGGAGAAAATAATAATAACTTTCTATTCCAAAATATGTTTCTTGCATCTGTCTCTTCTTTCCCAGGTTGCCACATGACCCATGTTCAAGTTCTTAAAGCCTTTCGATTGGATTTTACAATAATCTATCATTTTTTTAATTGGGACCGATTCTAATCTATTCCATTTAATACCATCAATGAATATTCCTAAATCACAAATTTTACACAGCCATTTCTCTACTTTAAAAAGAAAAAAGAATTAAACTTTAATCGGCTTCCTTCCATCTACTGCTATCTAATCAATATCAAATGCTATGTTCTCAAATATGAGGCTCAAAATTAGTTTAATAAATGGATAACAGAGTTGTTCACCATAGAGTAGAGAAGGTTGATAACTATCCAAGGATCTGGAGTTCCCATTATTTCTGTGGAAATAAGCTGAAGGAAGGTGCTCTGATTCCATAGTACCTTGGCCCAGTTATTTAGATAGAAACATCAGCAGAACAGATGGGAAGGGCAATTAATCAGGTTACCACTGTCTGATAAAATGATCTCTTAAGACCATTCAATTCCCTTTGTTCTAATTCTGTGCTCTCAGGAGAAACATCTAATCTATAATTTCATCTCCTCAGAGAACATACCTACCCAGGAGGGTATGCCCTTGCAGATGACTTGTCCCAGTTGTCAAGCCCCAGAAGGTCACTTCCATATAATTTGAAACACTGGCCTTGGAGCTTATGAATTAGCCTCATGTGACTTGCTCTCCTAGGACCAAAGCACCTGTAGCCATCTGACAAATCCACACTCCTAAATCCACACCAAGACCATGGAAATTCCATTAAACTGTATTTCTTCAGGCACATCTTAAAAAAGTAGCCTAAGTCTCCTGCAAATGTTATTGAAAATTAACTTGGTTTGGCACACATCTTTTTAAGGATTGGCCTGGTTTATTTATTCGGTGTTGGCCCTTTTTGGAATTTGTGTTAGACATTTTTGCTTACTGACTTCGGCAAAATAACTCATACTACTGCAACAATAGTCTTGGTTACTTTTACTCTAAATTGTTTCAACACCTGGACTCTAAAAACACTAACATTTACATAAAAAATTCCTGGCATAAAATTATTTCAGACAGATTCTATAAGTAACTTCTTATGTAAAAATGGTTATTCCATATTCAACTAAAATAATCCTTTCAATTATAGAAAAATAAAAACTTCAAAAGCACTAATACAGAACTTTACTGTCTTCAGTATGCACAGGACACTCCCATTAACCAGCACAGTGTCACATAACTCTTGTGCATTGTGAATGTAAAATAAAAAAAAATTACTGAAAAATTGAGTATTAATCTGGTATTGTAGTTCAACAGATATTTATGTTTAGAATGCTTGGGTAGATTCTGAGCTCTGACATAATGCAATGATTTTGCCATGCTATGCCTCAGTTCCTCATTTGTAAAAGCAGAAAGCAATATCCACATTATACATATAGAGTGCTTAAACTATTACACGTAGCAAGCTTAGCTTTTAAGATTATGAGCTCAAAAACGCTGGCTTCTTGCAGTAGATTTGAAAGGCAGAGATGTTGTTGAAACCACCAGATGTATGCCCTATCATGGGCCTTGTGTCTTGTCTGTGAAACAAGTTTGAGGGTTTGAATGCTAAAAGGTTTCCCCATTGATTTAACAGATTTTATATGGCAGATTCTGTCAACCTGGTTCTTATATGCTTTCATTCCAAGGTGAAAATGGCTATAGTTGATGTTGGTTGGTTTGAACAAATCTACATCTCTCAAGGATTGCATTTCCAGCATTATGGTGAATCTTGGTCAAGAATTCTTTATCAATTTAGAGTTTACTAAAGCCTCAGAATAAACTTAGAGATACATTGCTCTTGAGGACCAGTGGATTCACATCATCCTAGTGTCCTGTTTCTTTTCAGTAGGAAGTGATTCTAATTGTATAAATTTTCACTTTGTGTATTAATAAGTATGTGCCAAGAGTTACATAAAAATATATTCTTTACATTTCAACCTCCATCCCCAACCCCTGAATGCCAGACATGATATTTAGCTGAACTATGTAAACAATGTGCTTTAAAATAATTCAGAAATATTTAATATGCTTTAATAATAATTCAGAAATTTGTTTTATGAGCTATCCTCCTAAGTAGTTTTAAAAAACCCAAATGTTCAATGTTGTTGTTTTTAATTTTTAGTTCTTTAAAGTTTCTTGATTCCTATACAGCTTATATTATTACAAAAAGATATGGCAGGATTCACAAATTGCAATAAATTTTATGTCTACATTTAGCACAACATTAGATATAAATATTTCCATAAATCAAGTGTTATTGAAATAAAATATACTATACAACTATGTCTTATTCTAATTTTGGTAAACCATATCAAATCTGTTAGATCAATGGGGAAATATTGCTTTTTTTCTGCTTTGGTGGTCAATATTTAATTCTTCCAAAAAGAGGAATGAGCAATGAACCATAAGATTTCACTTTTTCCTGATAATGAGCATATTCTGGCTATGAAGCTCAGAATAAAATTTTGGTGAGCAATGAGACCAGTTAATATTGCTTTTTAGATATTTATAAATGGCTTTGACATGCTAAAAATCTATATCTTTCCACATGTGTATAACATTTAGATGGATATTATATAATGTGATTAGATTTTCTTTTTTAGAACTGATATTTTCTCTGATACAAAATAGTCACTTCAACTCAAGTTCCTAAACCTTTCCTTTTTATCCTCTCCTTGAAATTTTTGCTTGAAGACGTTTAATGAAAATGAAAAAAAATTAAAAATAAGCCTGCCTGTCTGTTTGGAAATTCAGGTTTCTTGAAGATCAGGGACAGCACTCAATAGATCCCCCAAAGTTTAAATTTTCTGACTATGACATGATTTGTAATATTGATGTAAAGACACATCAAAGTTGGCAACTCAAAAATGTGGCCTGTCGATTGTATTTAACTTTTAGTTGAGCTCATGAGTTTCTTTCTACTGGGTCTCCTTCCTACACCATTTTAAGCTGATGGAAGAAAAATAGCAATGATTTTTTCCTGTTTTAACAAACCTAATGATTATAGATTCTATCATCATCATATAACATCAGGGTAGTTAACTCTTTCATGGACAGGTACCAAATTTTGGTGTACTAGCATCGGTCCGTGGACTGGTGGTTGAATACTCACTCGCTGGCACAGTTTATATGAGGATAGTAATTAGTTTTATTACATTAAAGACAAAGTCTAATGTCAGGATAGCATAAAATTGAAGTTCTGTATTTAAAGAAAGTATAAAATTGTCCTTAGTGTTTTCATGTAGAAAATACTTTCTAATCCTATCACAGATAACACATTTGATTGATTAAATGTCTAACTGCAATATTTTGTTTCCTTGACTAATTTATCCTCTAACACTAATAAATGAACTATTGGCTCTAAGACATACTAGGTTTTCGAGTGTATTTATAAGAAAATGTTAGGCAAACCAGTCACTCTCATGTAAGAGAGGAAACATGCTTTTGCTTATATACTGTTTCAAAGTGCTAGAGCGATCTGGTTTCAGATAAGATAATCATCAGTATTGCCACCACCACTAAGTATCTGGGCATGCCGTGAGTTGAACAGTAAATGTTTATGACTGAAATAATAACTAATGTATAATCAAAAACTGTCAAATCTTATTATATATAACCAAATGATTTTTAGTTCATAATACCTCTCTATCAGCTCTCATTTTGTATGCATTAAGTCCAAACTCTTATCTTTATTATTTCTGAGTTATAGTCACATGGATAAAAAGAAGAATTTTTAAATATTTTCTATTTTATGGAGTTGGAAATGTAAAGATATTTTATGCTTAAATTTTACCTTTTACCTAACATATATTCATAAAGATTACAAGCTGCCCTGGCCAGTTTGCTCAGTGGTAGAGCATCCGCTGGTCGTGTGGATTTCTCAGGTTTAATTTCAGGCCAGGGCACACAGGAGAATCACCCATCTGCTTCTCCACTCCTTCCCCTCCCACTTCTCTCTCTCTCTCTCTCTCCCCACTTCCTGCAGCCTATGCTTGATGGCAAGAGCTGGCCCTGGGCACTGAAGATGGCTCCATGGCTTCTGCCTCAGGCACCAAGTAGAGCTCGGTTGCTGAGCAATGGAGCAATGCCCCAAATGGGCAGAGCATCGCCCCCTAGTGGGATTTCTGGGTGGATCCTGATCATGGTGCATGCAGGATTCAGTCTGCCTCCCCTCTTTTCACTGAATATATATTAAAAAAAAGTTTATAGACATATACTTTTTTGTTGTTATTTTGTACCTTTCCTCTATAGTGAGTATACTAGTCAAGTACTTCCTATTGGTAATCATAATTAATACTAGCTATATTAATATAATAAGAACTTAGGTAATCAAATCAATAAAGTAAATCAGTTTAACATACAAGATAGGTTAACAGTTCTAAGTATGCAAAACACAAAGTATATTGTTGTAACATTATTTATTGCATTGTTTTCTATATGAACAAATGTAAACCTACTTTTGCCCAACCTGTATATAAACTATGCCTTTGTTAATAACTTCAAGATTTTCTGACTGCATAAAGATTACTTAAAAACCATTATAGAAGATACAGAAAATAGATTTTTTTCTGAAAGCCAAGAACCACCAACATTGGAAGTATATGAGTTTATTTGTTAAAGCAAGCAACACTACATTCTCTAAAGGAGAATGTATTTGATTTTCCACTCAACTATTTTATATCTTTGGAGATAAATCTTTTTTTCTGTATGAATAGTTATCATTCTAAATACTATGTGCTTGTCAGATCCAAGAAGTGACTTGGAGGAGGCCTTATTTTTGAAATTATCTTGTCAATTTCATTGTGACAGAAACAGAGGCAGGTAGCAGCAGTTTTCTTCTGATTATGTTAAAATCTCATCTATTATTTAGTTTAAAGCTGACAGCATATATTAAGGCTTAATGAAGGCTTTCAGTAATTTCAGACTAAATTTATCTTTCCCAATTTTATATGCTTTTGTCATTTGAGGGTTATAATTTGATCAAAGGTTAATTTCAGGAGGAGTTTTTCCAAATTATTTCAACATTAAATAAGTAGAGCATGAATTTTGGGGAAATATATCCATGTGAGACTATTTTTGTCAGAAATGGAAATATAAGACAAGCATTAAAAAAAAAAGACTTGGACTTTTTTTCTAATAGAAGAATGAAGTAGCTACAATTTTTGTTCACATTCCTATCGAGCAATGATCAAGTCTAGCTCAGCTTCCATACACCATGTCAGTCTCTCTAGTTCACGCTTTAGTTGAAAAGGAATAATCTTAATCTCAGTGGCATATATGAATTTTAATGATCTGTGGAATGGTAGCAGATTGTGTAAATAAATATAAAAAGACAAATATTTAGGTGCATATATATTAATTTGTGTGTGTGTGTGTGTGTGACAGAGAGAGGGGCAGATAGGGACAGACACACAGGAACAGAGAGAGATGAGAAGCATCAATTCTTCCTTGCAGCACCGTCGTTCATTGATTGCTTTCTCGTATGTGCTTTGACCAAGGGGCTACAGCAGACCGAGTGACCCCTTGTTCAAGCCAGCAACCTTGGGCTCAAGCTAGTGAGCCTTGCTCAAAACAGATGAGTGTGCCCTTGAGCCGGTGACCTCAGGGCCTCAAATCTGCCTCCTCCACATCCCAGTCACACATGCTCTATCCACTGCACCACCACCAGGTCAGGCAGGTGAATATATATGTAAGTATAAACATTTTGAAATTAAAATAACATTAAATTTATGTAATCTTTAGCTATTTTAACAAAAATTGCATTACTTTTCTGTAGTGTCCCTTTTCCAACTGTTTCCACTCGTTGGATGGGATCAGGTGATAGAAAAGTTTCAGCACTCTTGGCGTATGTGAATTTGTAGAACTGAGAAGAAAGAGAGTTTGCTTTTACATTTGTATTAAATTCTCTCTTGCAAATAATATTTTGATTCAGCAGAGAATTGGTCTCCTGTAACCAACACAGTGAATATCAGCCATCTTTAATGCTTTCTAAGAATTTTCTAAATGTTATCTGGAAGATAATGTCACAATACATGTGTTGGGGTTAAAAACCCTTCTAGACAGATGCACAACCTAAAACCGTAGAACAAATGCCCTATGTTTACAGAAAATATATAGTCTCCTTATTTTATTTTTTTATGGCAGAGCCACAGAGAGTCAGAAAAAGGAATGGATAGGGACAGGCAGACAGGAAGGGAGAGAGATGAGAAACATCAATTCCTCGTTGTGACTCCTCAGTTGTTCATTGATTGTTTTCTCATATGTGCCTTGACCGGGGGGCTACAGCCAACCGAGTGACACCTTGCTCAAGCCAGTGACCTTGGGCTCAAGCTGTTGAGCCTTGCTCAAACCAGATGATCCCATGCTCAAGCTGGTGAAATCGGGATCTCGAACCTGGATCCTCCACATCCCAGTCCAACGCTCTATCCACTGTGCCACCATCTGGTCAGGCTATAGTCTCCTTTTTATAGAAAATTGTAGCAAGCCAGAATTAGTGAGTTAAAAGCAAACCTGAATTCTAGCAACAAATGGTAGACAATTTAGATATTTGTAAATTATTTTTGAGTGACACAATTTGTCATTTTAAGTAATTGCTATAAATTAGGTTTAAATAACAGTCTTAGAGTTTATAATTTTGGTATAGTATCTTTAATAAAATTACACTTATATCAAATTATCACCTAGTTAAATATTAGAAAAATAGTTTAGAAAACTACTTATATTGATTCTAAAAAAGGCACTGTGTTATAATATTGAATATCTCAAATATTGGAAATTAAATGGTGGTAATCACAGATAACTTGCCACAAAGCACTCTGTAAATTGTAAATGTTCTTCACATTTTCAGTGACCAGAAAATGTAACCAGAATTTCTGAGGAGTGACAGATATAGTAGGAGAATTAAACATACATACCCAAACTAGAGAAAGTAAATAGTAAAGGGTTGATTTAAAAAAAAATCTATTTGCATCTTTTAAACATTCATTTGTTAATTTTTAAAATTTTATTTTTAAATTAAGGTTGAAATTTAGTATTATTTTATATTCCTTTCATGTGTATAGTATAGAGAATGGACAGTCATGTACTTTATAAAGTGATTCTCCTCATATTTCCACTACCCACCTGCCACCATACATAGCTATTGCAATGTTATTCACTATATTCCCTATGCTGTACTTTACATCCTACATCCTCGTGACTATTTTGTAACTATCAGTTGAAACCCCATAATCTTCACCTTTTTTTATCCAGTTCTCCATCCCCCTTCGCCTCTGGCAACCATCTGTTTGTTCTCTATATCTACGTGCTTCTTTCTGTCTTGTTTGTTCTTTTATTTTTTTGGTTTTTTGTTTCAATACATAAGCGAAATCATATGGTATTTGTCTTCCTCTGACATGTTTTACTTAGCATAATACCCACTTGGTCCATCCATGTTTTCTTAATGGTAAGATTTTATTTTTTTTTAATAGCTGAGCAATATTCCATTGTATATATGTATCACATCTTCATTATTCACTAGTCTATTGATGGACACTCGGCTTACTTCCATATCTTGGCTATTATAAATAATACTACAATGAACATAGGAACACTATATCTTTTCTAACTAGTGTTTTGCATTTCTTTGGATCTATACCAAGGAGTATTCGGAATTGTTGAGTCAAAAGGCAGTTCCATTTGTAATATCTGAGGAAACTCCATACTGTTTTCCACAGTGGCTGCACCAGTCTGCACTCTTACCAACAGTACAGGAGGGTTCCCTTTTCTCCACATCCTCGCTGAAGCACTTGTTGTTTGTTGATTTATTGATGGTATTCACTCTGGCAGAGGTGAGGCTGTATCTCTTAGTTTATTTTGCATTTCTCTGATGATTAATCATGATGAGTATCTTTTCCTGTCTATTGGCCATCTTTAGTCCTCTTTGGAAATGTTTACTTAGGTTCTCTGCCCACTTTTTAACTAGACTGTTTGGTTTTTCTTAGGCATTGAGTTGCCTGAGTTCTTTCTAAATTGTGGGTAGTAACCCTTTATCAGTTGTATTACTGCCAAATATCTTCTCCCATTCAGTAGATTGTCTTTTCATTTTGTTGATAGTTCTTTTGTATGAAAAAAAAATAACTCGATATAATATTATTTGATATTTTAAAGAAACTAGGAGTTGTAAGTAGAAGAATGCTTTGTCCACTGTAGGAAGTATGTTAAAAGAAAAAATAGGCAATGATACCTTGTAGCATTTGTTTATTTGGAATGTGACTAAACTGGAGTCAAGCAGGAAACTGTCAATATGAACAAGTATGGAAAGCTAAGAGAAAAGATAGCCTGTGTGGAAAGGCATGCTGTTCCATGCTGTTCAGAATGGCACCCAAGGGGACTCCAAAGCTCCATTTAAATAATAGAAGATTTTAAAGCTTTGTTTTTCAAACAGCATCAAAACTGGTCTGTAGGCTATTACTTGGAAATCAGGCAGAAATAGGGCAGACCTAGCAATTTTAAAAGCAAGAGAAAAGAAAGAAAGAAAGAAAGACAGAGAGAGAGAGAGAAAGAAAGAGAGAGAGAAAAAGAAAAAGAAGGAAGGAAGGAAGGAAGGAAGGAAGGAAGGAAGGAAGGAAGGAAGGAAGGAAGGGACTTTTAAATCACAAAGCCCACTTATATTTCAGCAAATAGGCAATGTTTTTAAGATTTTGCATGTTATCCCAGCATCCAGCTTTCTTTACCTTTATTTCTAGAGCACAGTTATTATAGACCAAGTTGTCTTTGCTTGCTAATTTTTTATAGGAATTCCTTCATCACTATGTCATGATTTATGTATATATTCATGCACTTTTATTTGATTGTGAAAATTCTAACATTCTATATCCATTAACATTTTGTGATTTCTTGAAAAGCAGTATTAAATAACAATATGCCTCATTTTTCTGAGATCCTGAAATCTAAACCTATTACATCTTATCTTTTTATCCTGGGCATAATTCTAATAGGAAGTTTGACTGTAAATAGACATTCAATCCAATAGAAATTTGAATGAAGTCACTCTTTAGTACTGAGGACTGAATGGCCCAACTGAATCCCTATTCTGTTTTCTTCTAATACCACCTTCCCTTCCAAAAAGGCTTTTTATCTAGTTTATCACGTTTGTTCACCCCAAGACCCAATACACTAATTCTAATAATTATTGAGTACCTTCTTAATGTGAGACACAGTTTAGATACTTAAAACACATTGTAAATAAACAGATCACATTAACTCTTAGAGTTAAGATATGGTAGTCGGTTTTAGCTTAACTGAAAGCCAAGACTTCTCTTCTGATTTTCTCCCTTTAATTTTCACTGGTGAAATGGCACAGTACATCATACTCTCTCTTGTGATCTTTAGCCTGGCCTTTACGTAGCCCACCTCTGATCTTTCTTTATCTGGGACTGCTCACTTTCTTTCTCTTTCCTCCCTCCCTCCCTCCCTCCCTTCCTTTTTTTCTTTTCTTTCTTTCCTTCCTTCCGAATAAAGAAAATATTTATATAGAGTTTTATTAGAGCTCAAGTAGGGCAGAGTTGGTGAATGTTTAATAGTCTAAAATAGAAGAAAGAAATGAATTAGTAATCTTTCTTCTTTTGGAAATGTTCAAAGAGAGACTATACAATGATTTCTGAGATGGGAAGATAAAATTTTAAAAATGCTCATTCAATGGTATAATGAATGCATTACTAGATTTCAGATGAAGAGATAACTAAAAAGGCACACGCAGGAAAACCATTTAGTGTGAGAACTGAGAAAGTCAGACAAAAACATAAATTAAAGAAGGTTTCTTCATTTCTAGCTTTCTCACTTAACTAAAAATAAAACTGTTGTATTCTTAGCCCTTGAAAAGAGAAAAGAAAGAAAGAAAGAAACGTGTCATACCCAATTAATATGAAACATTATCCTTTGTTGTCTAATACATAAAAAGAAAACTTTTAGAATGCATGAAAATTCCATAGCTTTATAACACAGGGTGATTATTTTATACATGATATATTTAATTGATAGGATAGTCAATGGTTACCTCTATCACTTAGGGCTGAGGCTGAAGCTGCTCTACCAAAGACATTTCAAAATGCAGTGCTTCAAATAGCATTGTCTTCTGTGTTTCTCTCATGCCATCGCCTTACAGTCAGCGAGTGTTCCAGTCTGCTGGGGTGTCTCCGTTCTGTATCATCCCTCAAGGATGCATGTTTTTCCTATCTTGTTCCTCTGTCATATTACAAGATGTGGCCTTCCTCTCCACATGGTCCCAGTTTAGTGAGTCTGTTGTTTTAGCTTCTAGACAATGAAAAGGAACTTGGAAGAATATAAGATTCAAGTGTGAAGTCTGAGGATCGGAAGTGATACACTTCACTTCTGCTCACTTCTATCAGCAAAAACAACCACACTTATTTCAAGGGAAGCTGGCAGCCATCTGCCTTACTATATTGTATAATATATACTACGGATATATTACTAAGAAGAGACGGGAAACCAAATTTAGATGGACCATCAGAAACCTGTGCTGGATTCCAGATGATAGGCAGAACATGAGGTGTCAACCTACTCAAATCATCAGGGCGTTTTATGTATTTATTTTTTTATTACATTGCCCTAAGAGTATTCGTCTTCTGAAAAGCAAAGGAACATGAAAATCCCTTAGTTGATTTATGAAAGAGTTACCCCCATTTCATTATCTGGTTCTAATTCTAGTATCTTTCATACTTTTACTGAGAGAGTTTATTTTGTGACTGACAGACAAAATACAATTTATTGACATAAGAAATATAATACTTGCCCTGGGACTGAATAACTCGTTTAGTTAGGGCATCATCTTGAAGTGCAGAGTTTGATGGTTCAATTCCTGGTCAGGGCACATACAGGAACAGGTTGATGTTCCTGACTCTCTCTCTCTCTCTCTCTCTCTCTCTCTTACTAAAACCAATAAATAAACATTTAAAATTTTAAATATTAAAAGAGATATATTATGCTCAATATTTTTGTTAAAAGTCTTTGTAATATTATTTTAAAGATTAATATATATTTTTACATTAAAGAAGGAAACTGTATTTTAATATACCAGGTTATTTTATTCTTCATACATTATCTTTAATTTAGAGACCTAAAAAAATGCCAAATTTAAATTTAGCCTTTAATCTCTAAGTAATTGTAATAAGAACATTCTCCGACTGACTGTATAGAACTTGAAAAAGACAAGTAGAAGTATATTAAAGTCATTCAGACTTTTCTAGTTTCCTCTGGTGAAATATTTTAATGGACTGATTTATTTTCAATAATATATTTTTATATCATAGTCTTCTACCACTACTTAAAAATTTTATTATTTTTATTATCATTATGACAGAGACAGAGAGAGGGACAGATAGGGACAGACAGACAGGAAGATAGAGAGATGAAAAGCATTAATTCTTCATTGTGGCTCCTTAGTCTACTTAGTTGTTTATTGATTGATTTCTCATTTGTGCCTTGACTGGGGGACTGCAGCAAAGCGAGTGACCCCTTGCTCAAGCCAGTGACCTTGGGCTCAAGCCAGTGATCTTAGGCTTTAAACCAGTGATGCTTGGCCTCAGTTTAGTGACCCCACACTCAAGCCATTGGGCACGCATTCAAGCCAGTGACCTCAGGGTTTTGAATTTGGGTCCTCTGTGTCCCAGTCCAATTCTCACTGTGCCACCACCTGGTCAGGCTTAAAAATTATTTTAAATTTGATGTTTAGAATATGTTTTATTTCTCAATTATTTGTACATTTAGCTGATTGTTAAAACATTTTCTCTTTGAATTACACTAGACATTTTTCTTAACTCTTCTTAACTTCCCTGCAGGAAATGTAGAAAATTAGATTTTCATACAAATTCATATGTGTCTAGATAGATATAGATGTAGATATAGATATATATATATATACATACATATATATATAGACATAGATATAGGCATATACAGTTCTACACAGTATTTCTATACTTTGCTTATTATAACATCACTACTGATGTTACAGAATACAGGTCATATTGAAATATAAACATCCATATAAAATATTTTGGATAATAATCTTTAGCAATTATGTTTAAAATATTCATTTTTTTTTCATTTGTTTTGGATAAATTGGAACTGATGTCATTTTATCTATGTTGAAAGAGATAACATTTAATAAAAGCCTAGTATGCCACCTTGTGTTTTATGTACATGTAATTTATACTGGTGAACACTCCATATAATAGTATTAGTACTCCCCTCTCTCTTTTTTTTTCAGTCAGTGGGGAAATATAAGTCTCAGAGAGATGAAGTAACTTCACAGTGCTACTGAACTAAGCAATTATTGAAGTGTCTGACTTTCAAGTTCGGGCCCCTCTATTCTATCACACTAGGTGTATTCCCTTTGTAAATTACTATTAAATTTCCAATTGCACATTGAGCCACCAGTTTTTCTAGACAATAATAATAGCAATTATGCCAAACTGTATCTCTATCATATAAATTGTGATTAATACTGTATCTGTTTCACTTATTTAAAACAGAGTCTTACTGAACAGTTAACTGTATATTTATTTTATTAGACTTATATATTGTCAGTTGCTACAATGTGGGTTACATTTGTATTAAAAATGAATATTGTTCTTTGAAAATTCTTTATTTTTTATTGAATGTTTTGAAGTGACATCGTCTAGTTAAATTCTTTAGATTTCAGGTATATGATTCTATAATACACTATTTGTATATTGTATTCTATAATACATTATCTGTATAATGTATTCTATAATACATTATCTGTATATTATTTTGTGTGTTGACCAACACAAGTCAAGTCTCCTTCCATCATTTTCCCCCATACCCTCTGTTACATTCCCCTCTTTCCTGTGGTTATCACCATATTGTCATCTGTATCTATGAAAATTTTTTGGTTTTGTTTTTTGCTTCATCCTTTTACATTTTTCACCCAGCCCCACAATCCCTCTCCTTTTTGATAGCTGTCAGTCTGTTTTCTATCTGAGTCTGTTTCTATTTAGTTGTTAGATCATTTTGTTTATTAGATACACTTAAAATGGAATTTCAATGAATTATTGCATTCATTATTTTACTAGAACTGTGAGAGATAATAAGGAGGTAACAATTATGGCAGGAATTCATTAATATTAAATATTCACCACATAAGTCATCCTTATTGGACACAGCTGTCGATAAAATATGCCCTTACGTTTGACAAGTAGCCCCTGAGTTTTGATTGTAGATTAGCTTTGTGGCTCTGCTCTGTATTATTCATCTTCATCACTGCACCAGTCCTTAATTAGGCAGTGAGATCTCTGCATAGTGATTAGAAAGTCACAGTTCAGGAGGTATTACAAAGAGATGTTTCTGAAAGCTACTCAAAACAGCTACTCAACCCCCCCCCATATACAGTATCAAGGAAACACACTCATATTTCAAAGGCAAGTGACAACTGACCTTTGTTAACTAGGTTTACCAAGTTTTTAATCCTCAATCCTGAAATGTTGGGTGTAACTAGAAAAAAATCTTAAACCGCGGTTGGCAAAGGTTGGCAACTCCATG
This sequence comes from Saccopteryx bilineata, assembly GCF_036850765.1. NCBI lineage: Eukaryota > Metazoa > Chordata > Mammalia > Chiroptera > Emballonuridae > Saccopteryx > Saccopteryx bilineata. The sequence goes on from NC_089497.1 coordinate 19,345,031, forward strand.
ATCTCACCTGTGAAGCAGAAGTGGTAAAGCACTTTTTGTGATGGAAGTTAAATTGATTTTAGAATTCAGGTGTATATTCTTATGAAAATAATTTTGTTAGCGTTGCATCTAATAAAATTTGAAAATACACCTTAGAAAACTGAGAAACTGATCTAGTTTCATAATTATTTCTTTATGAAAACCTAACTTGTAATATTTATGAGAAGTACTAATATCAGAATCAAAATTTGTGAGTCCAGAATTCAAAATATAATTGACTAAGGTAAATATGACTTGATACTACTTACATGACTATAGTACTTCTTCAAAAGACAGGTCATATTTCTAAAGTTTTATCACTATAGAGAAACTGGTTTTTTTTTACATCATCAAATATCAGGTTAAAGATATGGGTATTACACAAAACTGAGGTATGAAAAATATTGATGCTATAAGAAGTAAGTATAAGTTTTAATAAAATTAGCAAAGAAAGCTGATATGATCCTAGAACACTAATTAGCATCTTTGATTTTGTTCTGTGATTTGTATGAGTTTGTAGTGATGAGAAAAGTGAAGAAAGGTAGATCATGTCTCAGTGGTACAAATATTATTAAACATGATGTTAATAGATGGAAAATTAAACATGTTAAAATCAGTATCACTGTATTATTTTTAAGAGATTACAATAATATTATGTTACAAGAGTTTACATGGAAAAGGGTACAAGTAAGTATCTTTTACCAACATAGAATTGCTACAATCTAATTCCAGTTTTTTCAATGACTGAAATATCTAATGGTGAATGAAAGTTTGCATTCTGGTTAGTCATATTCTAAAGATAATTCTAGATGTTTAGATGTTTAAGTCTGCTGCTAATCCCTGGGGGAATTTGTTTATAATCTTTCTATTTTTCAATTTTTTATCTAATTGAGTTTTATGTCTCATTCTCCCCTACCAGGCAATCAAAGAGAATTTTTAAATATAAAGGCTATGAATCTATACCTTCTGGATAGAGACCTCAGTCTCTATCCCTTGGATAAATTCTGTAACCTCTCTATATCCCAGGTTTCTTATTTGAAAGATAAAAATAACCTCGGATTGTGTTGATGAGATGAATTAATATAGCTTGAATTCTTGGAAAAGTGCCTAGCTAATGGTAGGCACTTAGAGTATTATTTCTAGGCCAATAGAGCTAATGAATGGGTTACTTCAGTTTGTTTTCCTGATGCATTTACCATTGTTTTGGGTCATCTCCCTACAATCTAATGAAAAGCACAAAAAAGGAAAAGGAGACCACAGGTAGAAATTAAATTTCAGCAGTCGTAATATGTACAAATTCATTCTGTATTCCACTCTGTCCTGGGGCATCTCTCAATTCAGAGGCTCTCTTGTTCATCTTTTCTGGAGAACAAACCTCCAGTTTATTTATTTACTTATTTTACATGGGGAGAATAGGAAAGGAGAAGTTTTGTTCATGTCCTTAACAGACATTAAACCCCTTTTATTCCTATTTCTGTTTGTAGTAGTGAGGATTCCTCCAAAGGTCAAGCTGTGGGGACATTATGCTGCATAAATCAATGTGGTTCTAGACTTCACTCACGTAAAAGTTTAAGATTTTTTTTCTTCAAAGGATCTGATCAGTCATATATTATTTGTCCCTCTAATTTCCAGCTGCAAATGTTGTTCTTCTCTTCTCTCTTCTCTGCTTTTCCCCAAACCAGTGTCTTTATGCCTTTTTAGAATATCATTTATCTTTTTCATGTGGCTGGAGAAGGGAGGAAAAATGTGTCCACACAAGCATTTTAACCCCAAACCCTAGAGAATACTTTTATAAAGGAACAATATTTTAAAGTTTTGAGGCTAGTTAATTAAAAAAAATACTTTGCTGATATTCTGCTATATTTTCCAGTTCCTTGGACAGAGGATATTGTTTAAAAATATAGATACAAAATATTTTCTTCATAAAACCACTTATCCAACCAGGGGCTTCTATGAGGGCCAGCTAACAGGGGGGTCTGAGAGCCACTGTATCCCACATGCTTCCGTCTGTCCTTTGCATCAGATTTTGAATCACCCTGCTGGTAGACTGTGTGAGCAATCAAATTTTTTAAAATACAAATAAATGTTTTCTTTTTGCTTTTGTTTTTTTTTTTTTTTTTAGTTTCTTTGCTCATTTTGGACCACATAAGCAAGAGTGACATTTCTTGGAGAGAAAATATCTATAATTTAATATAATATAAATATATACATAACTTTAGTTAATTGTGGAAGAAGCGATTTGTATTTCAAAACTTAACCTCCTTTAATCATTTGTTTTGTCAGGGTTGTTTCCCAAATGTAAAAAAAATGAGAGAGGGTAATTAGTGCAGAGGAATGGTGCTAGTTTTCATAATTATTGTACATGTGCATTCAAACTGGTTAAATTGATTAGATTTTAACCAAATAATGCTTTTGGTTAAAGATAAATATAGTACTAATGTTTAATTTGATTGGAAGGTAATGTTCTTCATATATATATATATATATATATATATATATATATATATATATATATTTAATCCAGAGAGGAAAATAGTCAAAATATAAAATATTATTTCTAGTTCTGTCCCCAGTTTTCCTTAATTTGCCAATTAAAAGTTGTAGGAATTGTGTTGAATGGAGGTTGCTTGTGATTTTTTATTTCTGTATTTTTTTTTAAGTATGAGAAGGACAGATAAAGAGACAGATTCCCCCATGCACCCCAACCAGGATCTACCTGGCAATCCCCATCTGGGGCCAATGCTCTAATCAGCCAAGCTATTCTTAGTGCTTGGGGCCAACAATCAGACCAACCAAGGTATCCTCAGTGCCCAGGGAAAACAATTGAACCAATCTAGCCACTGGCTGCAGGATGGGAAGAGAGAGAGAAGGTGACAGAGTAGGGAGAGGAGCAGATTGTTGCTTTTCCTGTGTGTCCTGACTGAAATTGAACCTGGGACCTTGGCACTCTGGGCTGATGCTCTATCTACTAACCCAACCGGCCAGGGGCTTCATTTCTGTTAAAGGACAGAGAACCCCAGACTATATAAATTAGTGATTTATAGAGGCCAAGAAAGAAAGATCATTACAGATATAGTCACAAACCATAGGTCCAGTCCAATAATAATGCTCCACAGCTTGAGACCTTAGTCCTTTTATCCAACCTCTCCTAAACAATATTCTATTACGTATACAATACAATTAAATGTAATCTCTTCCTTGTGTTTTCTCAGTACTGCTACAAAGATTAAGTGAAGTTTTACTAATAAAAGTAATTAAAACAAGTGATAATATAAAATATACAAAGTTAATATTTTAATCTCCTTTATCTGTGTTAGAATTGTCCAGAGGATCCAACTAACATGATATGGGTTGACTTGGCAGGTGGGGTAAGCCAGACTCTTTACAGATAAGTCTGGGATTGGGGGCTTCCAGCACCCAGGACAGGGCACACAGGTGTTTCTAATCCCAGGACTACCCTGCCCACCTTGTACAACTCTAGAGATCCCATGAGATCGGGCTTCCAATGGGAAGAATGGATTAGGAAACGAGAGGGATTTATTTTAAAGAATTGGCCTGTGAGACTGTGGAGGCTTGGCCAAGTCCAATTCTGCTTGGTCGGTTGTCAGGCTGGAGAGCAAGGGAAGAGCTGCTGTTCTAGTCCAAAGGCAAGCTGCTGGGAAATTTCTTCTTGCTCAAAGGTGGCCTTTGTTCTATTAAGGGCTTCATCTGTTTTGTTTTGTTTTGTTTTGTTTTGAGGCCATCCACATTATTGCTTTTCTTGAGTCCACCAATTCATGCATTTCTTTTTTTAAAGACCTTATATATTCATTTTAGAGAGGAGAGAGAGAGGTAGAGAGAGAGAGAGAGTGAAGGGTAGGAGAAGCAGGAAACATCAACTCCCATATGTGCCTTGACAGGGCAAGCCCAGGGTATCAAACCAGCAACATCAGCGCTGAAGGTTGAAACTTTATTCCCTGCACCACCACAGCTCAGCAAAGTCCACCAATTTAAATGTTAATCTCCTCAAAAAACACACTTTCACAGAAACATCCAGAATATTTTTTGACAAAATAATATCTGGGGACTGTGGACCAGCCTACCTGATATGTATAACGAGCCATCACACATTCCTTCATTGGATGATTAAAAAATATCCTTATGAATATTTCAAGTATTTACTTCATATCACATGTTAAACATAGAACCTTCAAAGTAGAAATATCATAATTCCGACTATATTTTACATAGTGATGTCATAGCATTTAAAATATATGTGAGTGAGCAAGACAGATGTTATCTAGAGGGTTGTTCAGATTACTGAGTGAGTCTGTGAAAAGCACTGAACACAGCACTGGAAAATTTTAAGGACTTCATATATAAGTTATTAGCCTCAGAAAAATGACAGCCTGCATGTGCTACCCCTATCAGTGTAAACTTCCTTCCTGGCCAACAGAGGAACTCCGTGTGTGGATAATCTTCCTAAACTGCAGACTCACCTTTTTTGGAGCTCAAGAACGGATTTCGTAGTTGTCACTCTAAGGGACTTCATAATAAACCAGAGATGGCAAACATCCATGAAACTTTCAAATCTACCTTGGTACTGAAAAAAAAAATGATTGGAAAGAGTAACTCATAGAAGTCCAGGGAAACTCTGTTTTAAAGCATGGTACATATTTTGCCTCCTGCAAGTTTCTTTTTCAGATGTATTTGGCAACATAAGGATTAAGCAAATGTTCAGATTATTTTTTGTTTATTTAAAAACTGGTACAGTGAGCACAGAATTCAGAGAAAGTAGAGAATGCGGGCAATCAGATCTTTCAGACTGAGAGGTTGGTCTTCTCCGATTGCAATAAGAAACAAATGTGTGTCTGGCATTGCCCTGCTTCTGGTTAGTGTGGACCTGGTCTTTTTTCTATCTTTTGCAACTGTGTGACTTGACAAAATGGTATATTTTGTGTTACATTTTATATTGAACAAAAGGTTAATCCATTCCTGCAAGAATCTTGAATTATAGATAATTATTATAATTGAAAAATTTAGAAAGACTCTTATCTTTACTTTGACTTGAGGACACACGTAAGAGCTACATTTATCTGATTTCGATGCATTCTTAGGATGTAATCAGTCCTTAACATGAGTCTAAAATAATTGTAAATTATTGAAAAACTGTCATGGATTTTATATAATAATTCATTGGACCTAAGGACTACATTAAACTCTAAATAAAGAAAGACCCTCCTACTTGTTTGCAAATATTACTGAAGCAATAGAAGAATATGCTTATTGAACCATTTAAAATGCTCAGATGAGCAAATGAAGTAACTTCTAACATTAATGGAAATTTACATCTCTTAAAGAAAATGTAAGAATCAGGTACTGTTTCTAATTGTTTTATTTTTTAAATAAATTATTATCATTTTATTAATATGAATCGAGTGTATTATTTTGAAGAGCTGACACTTCAAAATAGTCATATTCAAATGTCTGTTATATCAATTACAAATGGGGTACTCAAAAAAAAAAACAAAAATAACAGAAAACTGAGTTCCTATCATTTAAATATCACCATATAATGACACATTGAAGAAAACACTTTGCAGGTTGTCTATATATTTCAATCTAGTTACACACACTGTCAAATGTTTTACCAATCTATTGAGATGCCTGTTTTTCTAAAAATCACATTGCCTTAACAACATGACACACTGAAAAACAAATGGCATATATTGGATGAGGTTGTATTTGTATGTTGACATACAAAGTTTTGAAAACTGTTATAAGGAGAGAGCTTCTTCAAACATCTTTATGGCCCTGGGCAGGTATCTTAGATGGTTAGAGCATTGACTTGATATACCTGGGTTGTAGCTTCGATTTCTGGTCAGGGCACATACAAGAATCAATCAATGATGGCATGAATAAGTAGAAAAAATAAATAGATGTTTCTCTCTCTCTTTTTTGTCTCTAACGCTTCCTTTCTTTCTAAAATATCAATAAAATCTCTATAAAATTATAGAAAACAAGTAGCATACTTTGAACTTATATTCTAGCCTTTCAGTTCCATGTAAACATTTTTCCAGTGTTAAGCTGTTTATGCTACAGAAGTTACCTCTCTATCTGCTCTTCACAATGCACATATTGCAGAAAACATTTCTTCACTTAAAAAATCGTATTTGTTTTAAAAAAAAGGAGTATTGAAGGATCTCAAGGAGACGTATAGAAATGTGGAATTGAAGAGGCTAAATGGCTTAGTTCAGTCTTTTATTTTGTTTCTTTTTAAAAAAATTTATTTAGAAAATTAAATTTAATGGGATGACATTGATCAGTAAGAGCACATAGGTTTCAGGCAAATGTTTTTATAGCATTTGAACTGTTGAGTGTGTTTTGTTTCTTAATCACTCCTTCCTTTTAAGACATCTTAATGATGCATGCACATTATCTATTGCAATCCAAGGTACTACAAAGACAGAGAGAGGAAAAAAAGCCAATTCTGCAAACCAGTCAAACTGTTAAAATCTATCCCTTTATATTTAATAATTAATTGCTACACACAGAATAAACTATTATTCTTAAGTTTTGGTTTGCAAAATGATATAGGTCCACCAAAAAAACAAAATCTATTTTCATATCCTTGAAAAATGCATCATGCTAGTTTTAACTATCTACCTACCTATTTTACCATTCTTTAAACATGACAGTAGCTTGAGCAGGTGGTGGCACAGTGGATTGAGCATCAGACAGGGACATGGAGGACTCAGGTTCGAAACCCCAAGGGTGGGCTCATCTGGTTTGAGCATACAGCTCACCAACTTAAACCCAAGGTTGCTGGCTTGAGCAAGGGGTCACTCGGTCTTCTGTAGCCCCTCCACCCCGGTCAAGGAACATACGAGAAAGCAATCAGTGAAAAACTAAGGTGCCACAACAAAAAATTGATGCTTCCCCACTCTCTCCTTTCCTGTCTGTCTGTCCCTATCTGTCCCTCTCTCTGTCTCTGTCACACACACATTAAAATAAATGCCAGTAAAACCTTAACAGTTTAGGGATATTTTTATAATAGCAAAGATTTTACACACACTCCTACTCATCCATTTTGGGGACAGTGAAAATGTTTCTGGCAGATAACAAACATCGTGGTAGTCAAAATAAGCATATAAAAAAGCCATTAATTATATTCTATTTTCAGCTCACATGTTTTACAGCACGTTACAGTGTACAGCAACTTAGTCTTTTGATTAGTTAAGACTTTTGCCTGAAGGCATAACCATTAGGTTTGTGTTTCTCAAACCTCAAGAGGCAAGAATACCCCACTGTCAAAAAATATTGGTTTGTTTTCACCTAATGGCCAAAATACATTAAAAGTTTGCTGTTCAAAGTTTAACTGGTCTCACCTCCCCCTTTTTTATTACATAGCAGAATTAGTTATTTTTTAAATTCTCCATTAATATTCTTTTAGCACCTGATTTGTCAACCTTTTACACAACTAAGGAAGAGAGAGATTTAAGTAGGAAAAAATAAATGTGAGAAAAAAAAATGATGTGCTAGAATTCTTTGAAGTGGATCAAAATACTGTGAATTATAACTAAAGGTAAATCAGAATACATATAGCACCTTTTAAGGATTGAGGAAGAGCAGAATAGAATAGACCCTCTGCCTGTGTATCGTTTACTTTTTTTGTGTGTGCTTATGGAGGTTCCAATTGAAAGAAACAGGAAAAAAATAAAAGAAAATAAAAGAACAAGATCATGTTGTACAGTGCTATGTACTATGATGATTTATGATAATAAAACAACAGGATGGTTTAGTCAAATCAGGTTAATCGGGTTGACATTTTATGAAGCATATATCTTTCTCTAAAAATTATTTTAATGATCTCCTCTAGGATTTCTAGATATTGCACTAAACTGTTCTCTCCCCTTTTTGGAGAGATGATGAGCAAACTCAGGATTATGTGTACAATGAATAAGTGGGATAGTGTAACTGCTGAACAATTTAATAGAAGCTGCACCTGACTCGGTCCTCATAAATCACTCGGTATATTAGTAGCAAAGGATTAAAATTCTTAGCTAATTTAAAGATTAATTTTTCTCAAAAACGCAGTTGGAAAACTTACTTTAAGCAGGAAACTACACTTTGAAATAAGAGTAACTTTAAAATATTAAATTATTGACCCCAAATATGAGTTTTCTAATAAAGCTTTAGTGTCTTTTTTAATTGTACGAAATATTTAGAATGAAAGATATAGATAATATAATTTGTTTAGAATTATTGCATGTCCATGGAGACCTTTTATATATTAGTTATTTATGTAGCTTTTTCTCATGATTTGATTAGGCTTTTCCACAGCATAATATATGGCAGTCCAAAGGCCAAATCTTTCAATATAGTCTAAAGAAATCAATTTACTAAAAGTATTATATATGTAATGAATTTGAAATTTGAGTTTTTCAGCAACAGTGTGTTAAGCCATTTAAAAGACTTTTGGCACAACTTCTATAAAGTAATCAAGCCCTGTTATTAAAGTATTTTTATTTAATCTGGAACATTATTTTATAATTTCTCTGAAAATATGGGTGGCAATCTAGTGATTGAACAAATGTTAATAAAGAATTTTGCTGCATTAAGTGGCAATAGGATTTGGCCCTTCATTTTTTTTTCTTCAAATTTTTGGAATAATTCACCAGAAAATAAAACAAAAGATGGGAACTTATCCTTTACCTGGAGGAAGAAACCACGGAAGACATTTATTTAGAGCAGAAACATGTTTAATAAGGGATGAGCCCGTTAACAATTTTTGTTGTTGTTGAAGTGAAAGTCTTTTTTTTTTTCCCTAATATTTTCAGGTGACATTGAAATCCGATGGATTGTTAAACTGCAGAAACAGGGTGGTGGGAAATGAGGAGACCTTGTAAGGAGGAGGCATTCAACATGGCCCAGGGGTAATCAGCAGTAAGAATTAGTGTAGTTATTATCAAAGCTATTAACACTTCCGATGTGCCAAGGCTTATGTCATTTTTAATAAAAATGTATCACTCACTTCTTTGACTACATCAGTAAGGTCTGAAGTATTTTACCAGTGGCACAGCTAGTGTTTGGGGAGCAGTCCAGCTAGAGGCCAAGCATCAGGAAAAGTTGCACATAAGGAGAGTGATGAATGAAGCTAAGCTGCATTAAGTGCCTGTGATATGCAAGGCTAGTTTCTCTGCTTCATAGAATTTTATGACATAAAATCTTGACAACAGACGTCCAAAGGTGATATTTGTTCTTTCTGATTTAGAGGTGAGAGAAACATTTTAGAGGATAACTATCTCATGTTATGCTAACTTTTAAAACCCTACCTAGTGAGTAAAACTTTCAAATATAATCCCCTAACTCAAGTTCATGTGTTTGAGCTAAAGGTAATTTAATTACTCTGATAGTGGAAGTGGCCAAACTGCTGGGACTAATATGATCAGATATTGTTATTTTGGTCAGTGTTTATATCACTGGATATTTCCAACATTGAGTGCATTTGCCAAAAAAAAAAAAGTTTCAATAACTTTTACCTATTCCATTACCGATTTGTTTTTTTCCTGTAAACTCCTTATTTGTTTTATAAACTTCAATATATCTATTACTAAAACTATCATGCAGTGTACAGATGTTATGTTGTGGAACTGTGCACCTGAAATGTATAATTTTGCTGGTCAATGTCATAATAATTTCATTTAAAAATAATAAAAATCCATAGACAAGGCAATACAATGAAGTGGTCAAGATCAGGGATTGAGTGAAATCATATCTACTCTTTGCCATTTTTACTCTGCTACCATGGGCAAACTATATGACTTGCATTAGTATTTCATACTTATGTGCCCCAGTCTCCTCAACAGTAAAATGGGCAGAATAATTGTGCCAACACTGTGGGCTTATTAGTGATGATTAAGTAAATTAATACATGTAAAGATTTTAGAAGAGCATCTGTCCCATAGTAAGTATTATGAAGGATTTGTTCTTTCTATCTTTGGACATAACATTTTTAGTAGACTCATCTTTAGTCATACCCATGCCATGCAGGGGTCCCCAAACTTTTTACACAGGGGGTCAGTTCACTGTCCCTCAGAGCGTTTTGAGGGCCGCCACATACAGTGCTCCTCTCACTGACCACCAGTGAGAGAGTTGCCCCTTCTGGAAGTGCGGCGGGAGCTGGATAAATGGCCTCAGGGGGCCACATTGCGACCCGCGGGCTGTAGTTTGGGGACACCTGCCAGAGTGTGTGTGTGTGTGTGTGTGTGTGTGTGTGTTACATGCAGAATATCATGACAAAGTCATTTTGTTTCTACAGAGAATAATGGCATAGGCAATTTTCTATAGGTTATTTATTTAATGTCTTCAGTTATATGATGAACAAGATATAAAATATAACTTTTAGGACAGATAAATACAAAATTAAAAATTACAATTTTTTAGTATTTTCATATTGTTTTAGATTAATTTTTTCTGATAATATCTATAGCAATCATACTTCTTTTACTCTTGAAAAGAAAGCATTTATTTTTTCTCTTTAAAACATAAGCTTTTTATCTTTTCTTATCACTGTTGGGTGTATGAACTAGAGTCACTTTCATCTTATTAACTAAGGCCTTTATTTTCATACAAGAGAAATTTGCAAAATAAAAATACATATAACTATATTTTAATGATTAATTTAGTATACATTTACTTATAAATTTTAAACCTGATAATATATACATTAATACTTTGATAGCTATCATATCATATATTTAGACATATACAGTGTGTCCGTAAAGTCATGGTGCACTTTTGACCGGTCACAGGAAAGCAAAAAAAGATGATAGAAATGTGAAATCTGCACCAAATAAAAGGAAAACTCTCCCAGTTTCACACCTATTCAGTGCAGTTCGATGTGGGCTCATGCACAGACTTTTTAGGGCTCCTTAGGTAGCTATCCCGTATAGCCTCTACAGATTCGTCACTGACTGATGGCCTACCAGAATGGTGTTTCTCCACCAAACTGCCGGTTTCCTTCAACTGCTTATCCCACCGAGTAATGTTATTCTTATGTGGTAGTGCTTCGTTATAAACGTGCTGATATTCATGTTGCACTTTGGTCACGGATTCAAAGTTAGTGAGCCACAGAACACACTGAACTTTCCTCTGTACCATCCACATCTCGACTGGTATAGCCGTGGGCTGCTCTGCTGTATACATGGTGTTATGTCATCATCTGCACATGTGCACATGCTGCCACATCATCCTACAGAAACTGGGAGGGTTTTCCTTTTATTTGGTGCAGATTTCACATTTCTATCGTTGTTTTTTGCTTTCCTGTGACCAGTCAAAAGTGCACCATGACTTTATGGACACACTATACTTGACAAAAACAAATTATATATAATGGTCATATTGCATTTTTATTTATTAATACATTTTATTATTTATATATTATTCATTTGTTTTTACTTATTTTGCTTATTTCTACAGTCCAGAATGTTTAGTATTTATATTCATGCTTAAACTAAATTAAAGTGCATATTATATGATTAATTTACCACCAATAATCTAGGAAGTGCTCTCAGATTGACAAGTAATTTTATTCATACTGTTCAAACCTCGTCTCTACGAATTCTACAAGAGTAAATAGATTCTTATTTAAATGAATGACTTTCATAGTTGAGTACAATCTACTAACAACATGACTATTAGAATGGTGAACAAAAGGCCTGGAACAATTTTATTGAAAAGTCAGAAAGGGAATTTTGATTTGTTTCCAGCATAGTAAAGCTTTTGTGATTCTCACCTGTAAACATGGGAGATAGGTGGTGAGAAGGTTTTCATCTATATTAATGAACAAAATTACCACTGAGATTTTAAAGTGGAGGACGTACTTAATATCTGCTAGCAAAACATCAGTTTCTTTCAAGAATATTCAAATTGTTGCACTAGGATTTCTACAAGTACAAGATACCAATCAAAGTAAAACTTTCTTCTATGAGGTATTCAAAGGAACACTTTCCTCCCCCCATTTTCTTACTCTTAAAATATAAATACCCTGATGAACACTTTATTAATGTTATTACTGTTCCTTGTGAATTGGAAAGAAAGTTGCACCTCAGTAGAAGTCATAAAGAATTGAAAATATAAAACAATAAACAGAGATCAATGTTCCCTCTTCCTACTGGGCAATTGCATGCATTACAATTGTAACAACAAATATATATGGGAAAAGTGTATATGATGATTTCATTCAATAGAATACATGTTAAAGGTCCAGTTGGCTTAGTGGAAGAGCATTGACCCAATGTGTGGAAGTCCTGGGTTTGATTCCAGGTCACGGCACACAGGAGAAATGGCCATCTGCTTTTCCACCCCTTCCCATTTCCATTCTCTTTCTCTCATTTCTTCTTGCAGCCATGGCTCAATTGGTTTGAGCAAGGTGGCCCTGGGTGCTGAGGATGGCTCCATGGTCTTGCCTTTGGCACTTAAAGTAGCTCAGTTGCAGAGCAACAGAGCAGCATACCCAGATGGGCAGAGCACTGGTCCCAGATGTGTGTTTCTGGGGTTTATCCCAGTCAGGGCACATATGGGAGTCTCTCTGCTTCCTTGCCATTCAATTAAAAAATGCATGATACAAAAAAGATTTTATTCTTGTAAATGGTCCTTGAAATGAACGATTTTCTTTTATTCTTAGTGCACATTTGATATTTCTGGTGCTGATTTACTGCACTTTCAGCCTCTGTGAACATGAGAATTTTTCGTGAACCTATAACAACTGGCAAATACCATTGCACTACCTTTCTCCCAGACAGGAAAAAATGGAAATCAATTAGATTGCAGTTCCAAGTTCTATCTCTAATGAAACACTTTGGATTTATTTTGATTACAGTCATATTTCTGGGGGTTTGAATATTTCATAATAGTTTGGGTGATTTTGAAAAAGACTTTCAAAAATAATAGGACATTCAAATATAATTAAAGTCATTTGTTAGTTTCTCATAAGGTGATTTTAAAGGTCTTTCAAGCAATCTCTAATTTTCTACTATTGATTCTGAAGAATAATTCTATATTTGAGAAGCATATTACTGTGCTGGACATGTGACTAGCATAAAACAAGTTTCCATTGTAAGGAGTTAATGCAAGGATCTATATAGACATGTTATATGTGGTATTTAGCTTGATGTTTTCAAAGGGAACAAAGTATTTTTACTGCTAGTTCATAAGATAGAAATTTCCCCTTTCTAGGTTAACACTCATGAGGTAATTATTTTATAAGGGTTATTATATACTAGAGAGCGCATTTATATTTTTTATATTTATTTTATAGCTTTAAATTTTTTTGTTAAATGTATTGGGATGACATTGGTTACTCAGATTAGATAAGTTTTCAGTGTACAGTTCTACAATATATCATCTATATGTTGGACCGTGTGCCCACCACTCGAACTCAGATTTACATTTGTCGCTCTGTATGTAACCCTCCTTACCCTTTACTCTCCCACCCTCTTCCCTCTGGTAAACACCATTCTGTTGTCTCTGAGATTTTGTTTGTTTGCTCTTGATTGTTTGTTCATTTGATACTTTCAGTTTAATATCCCACATATGAGTGAAATCACATGTTTACTAACCTTTGCTGTCTGACTTATTTTGCTGAGCATTATATACTCAAGATATATGTTGAAAATGAGTCTTTTATCACTTCTTATAGCTAAGTAATATTGTATTGTATACATATACCACATCATTTTTATCCAGTCATCTATCGAGGGACACTTCAGTTGTCTTGGCCACTGTGAATAATGCTGTAATGAACAGAGGAGTGCATATATCTCTGTGAATCCGGTAGATACCCATGCTGAGTTATATGGTAATTCTATTCATAATTATTTTGAGAAGCTTCCATACTATTTCTATAGTCGCTATACCGGTTTACATTTCTATAGCTTTTTAATGTAGAAAAGGCATATACTTTGAATGAAACAGTAGTGAAAGTCAAAATACTTAATGTTTTAATTTGGATTTTCAAAAAACAAACTTTTTTTTTAATTTTACTAGGGTGACATCAATAAATCAGGGTACATATGTTCAAAGAAAACATGTCCAGGTTATCATGTCAATCAATTATGTTGCATACCCATCACCCAAAGTCAGATTGTCCTCCGTCACCTTCTATCTAGTTTTCTTTGTGCCCCTCCCCCTTTTCCTTGCCCCCCCCCCCGTAACCACCACACTCTTATCAATGTCTCTTAGTCTTGTTTTTATGTCCCACCTGCATATGGAATAATGCAGTTCTTGGTTTTTTCTGATTTACTTATTTCACTTCGTATAATGTTATCAAGATCCCACCATTTTGTTGTAAATGATCCGATGTCATCATTTCTTATGGCTGAGTAGTATTCCATATTGTATATGTGCCACATCTTCTTAATCCAGTCATCTATTGAAGGGCTTTTTGGTTGTTTCCATGTCTTGGCCACTGTGAACAATGCTGCAATGAACATGGGGCTGCATGTGTCTTTATGTATCAATGTTTCTGAGTTTTGGGGGTATATACCCAGTAGAGGGATTGCTGGGTCATAAGGTAGTTCTATTTTCAGTCTTTTGAGGAACCGCCATACTTTCTTCCATAATGGTTGTACTACTTTACATTCCCACCAACAGTGAATGAGGGTTCCTTTTTCTCCACAGCCTCTCCAACATTTTCTATTACCTGTCTTGTTAATAATAGCTAATCTAACAGGTGTGAGGTGGTATTTCATTACAGTTTTCATTTGCAGTTCTCTAATAACTAAAGAAGATGAGCATCTTTTCATATATCTGTTGGCCATTTGTATTTCTTCCTGAGAGAAGTGTCTGTTCATGTCCTCTTCCCATTTTATCGGATTGTTTGTTTGTTTGTTGTTGAGTTTTATGAGTTCTTTGTATATTTTGGATATTAGGCCCTTATCCGAGCTGTTGTTTGAAAATATCATTTCCCATTTAGTTTGCTGTCTGTTTATTTTGTTGTCAGTTTCTCTTGCTGAACAAAAACTTCTTAGTCTGATGTAGTCCCATTCATTTATTTTTGCCTTCACTTCCCTTGCCTTTGGAGTCAAATTTATAAAATGCTCTTTAAAACCAAGGTCCATGAGTTTAGAATCTATGTCTTCTTCTATATACTTTATTGTTTCAGGTCTTATATTTAGGTCTTTGATCCATTTTGAATTAATTTTAGTACAAGGGGACAAACTGTAGTCGAGTTTCATTCTTTTGCATGTGGCTTTCCAGTTTTCCCAGCATCATTTGTTGAAGAGGCTTTCTTTTCTCCATTGTGTGTTGTTGGCCCCTTTATCAAAAATTATTTGATCATATATATGTGGTTTTATTTCTGGACTTTCTGTTCTGTTCCATTGGTCTGAGTGTCTATTTTTCTGCCGATACCATGCTGTTTTGATTGTCGTGGCTCTATAATATATCAATAGTTTGAAATTAGGTATTGTAATGCCCTCAGCTTTGTTCTTTTTCTTTAGAATTGCTTTGGCTATTTGAGGTTTTTTATAGTTCCATATAAACCTGATGATTTTTTGTTCCATTTCTTTAAAAAATATCATTGAAATTTTGATGGGAATTGCATTAAATTTGTATATTGCTTTGGGTAATATGGCCATTTTGATTATATTTATTCTTCCTATCCAAAAACAAGGAATATTCTTCCATCTCATTGTATCTTTTTCGATTTCCCTTAACAGTGGTTTGTAGTTTTTATTATATAAGTCCTTTACATTCTTTGTTATGTTTATTACTAGGTATTTTATTTTTTTTGTTGCAATCATGAAGGGGATTATTTTTTTGAGTTCGTTCTCAAATGTTTCATTGTTGGCATATAGAAAGGGTATGGACTTTTATATGTTAATTTTGTATCCTGCGACCTTACTGTATTGGCTTATTGTTTCTAGTAGTCTTTTTATAGATTCCTTAGGGTTTTCGATGTATAGGATCATATCATCTGCAAAAAAGTGATACCTTTACTTCTTCTTTTCTGATATGGATGCCTTTTATTTATTTGTCTTGTCTTATTGCTCTGCTAGAACCTCTAGTACCACATTAAATAAGAGTGGAGAGAGTGGACAACCCTAACCTGTCTTGTTCCTGATTTAAGGGGGGAAAGCCTTCAGTTTTGTGCCATTTAATATGATGTTAGCTGATGGTTTATCATATATGGCCTTTATCATGTTGAGATATTTTCCTTCTATACCCATTTTGTTGAGAGTCTTAAACATAAAATTGTGTTGTATTTTATCAAATGCCTTTTCTGAGTCTATTGATAAGATCATGTGGTTTTTGTTCTTTGTTTTGTTGATATGGTGTATTACGTTGACTGTTTTACGTATGTTGAATCATCCCTGAGATTCTGGGATGAATCCCACTTGATCGTGATGTATTATTTTTTTAATATGTTGTTGTATTCGATTTGCTAGTATTTTGTTTAGTATTTTAGAATCTGTATTTATTAGAGATATTGGTCTGTAGTTTTCTTTTTTTGTGCTGTCATTTCCTGGTTTCAGTATGAGGGTTATGTTGGCCTCATAAAATGTATTTGGAAGTATTACTTCTTCTTCAATTTTTTGGAAGACTTTGAGTAATTTTGAATGTTTGATAGAATTTGCTAGTAGAACCGTCTGGGCTGAGACTTTTATTTTTGGGGAGGTTTTTAATAGTTTTTTCTATTTCTTCCCTACTAATTGGTCTGTTTAGGCTATCTGCTTCTTCTTGACTTAGGAAGGTTGTATTATTTTAGGAATTTATCCATTTCTTCTAGATTGTTGAATTCAGTGGCATAAAGTTTTTCATAGTATTCTAAAAAAAGCAAACCTTTATTTAAAATAATATTTTATATCTATTGAGACAAGTATTTTATATATGCTCTAGCAACTTTTCAAAAAGTATTTTATGAATAAATAAATCATTAAGAAAATTTTAAATAATTAAATCATTTTTTATTTCACTCCAAGAAAACTGAACATAAACATACTCAATCTTGACAAATTAATGGACACTTTATAAAACTGTTCTTTCTATACTCCCTTAAACATAAAACCTGAGCATGATACAATGTCAGAGTTTTTTTAGTCATGTTTATTTTTTTTATTTTAATAAAATCTGCCATTTATTTATTTTAAGTGAATAGTTCAGTGGCATCGTTTTCATAATGCTGTGCAGCCAACACCACTATTTATTTTCAAAATATTTTCATCTTCAAACAGAAACTCTGTACTCATTAAACAATATCACCTAGTACATTTTAAAATGTGGGTTTTATTTTTTAATTTGAGAGATATAATGTTATGTAATGATTTATAAATTAGTGTGGAAATTATTATTATTCAGTTTGTAATTTTTCATATGTATATATATAGATATATATTCAGATGTTGATTATAAGTTAGATCTCTGTATTATATATTTTGACAATTAACTCATTTTATATGGCTGTTATTCATATTTTAAATGCAACAGTCATAGACACATTACATAATATTTCTAATTCTACATGTCCATATAAGTATGCTCAACTAGTATGTATATTACATGCTATAGTTATATATAAATATATATGTGTATATATATACTCTTTCTATATATATTTATATATAATATAGATGAGAATTTCAATGTCCTATAATAATATATATAATAGAATAAAATTTCTTTGATGTAAATAACCTTAAAACATATGTTTAAAATGAATGATATTCTTACTTTGAAACACATAATATATTTATTTTTATAAAACTTCCTGAAATGATACTTGTAACTCAATAGAAGTTATTATCTTCTGAACATTCTGTCTAAAAAAAATTCTAAAGTATATAATTTTTCAAAAAATTTAGTTACTAAATTTATCTACTTTCTTATTGTTACCTACTACTATTTTTATTTTCAATTATTTAAAGTTCTTGATTCTTTCACCTCCTTTAATAAATATATTTACTCTAAAAATATCTGAGTTTCTTTCTCAATAGAATAGCCTAGGAACAAATTTTATTTTTATATGTGTGTGTGGGTGTATATGTATGTGTATGTTTGTATGTGTGTATATATATATGATATAGATGGAGTTTCCCTCTATATTAACAAAGATTCCAAGCTACAATCATACTTTACTGAAGGTGTTTCACAAGGGTG
Source organism: Saccopteryx bilineata (assembly GCF_036850765.1). Classification (NCBI taxonomy): domain Eukaryota; kingdom Metazoa; phylum Chordata; class Mammalia; order Chiroptera; family Emballonuridae; genus Saccopteryx; species Saccopteryx bilineata. The sequence goes on from NC_089497.1 coordinate 19,363,187, forward strand.
TCTGAATGAGCTTTTATTATTTTTTTTAATTTTTATTATTATTATTATTTTTTTTATTTATTCATTTTAGAGAGGAGAGGGAGAGACAGACAGAGAGAGAGAGAGAGGAGAGACAGAGAGAAGGGGGGAGGAGCTGGAAGCATCAACTCCCATATGTGCCTTGACCAGGCAAGCCCAGGGTTTCGAACCGGCGACCTCAGCGTTTCCAGGTCGACACTTTATCCACTGCGCCACCACAGGTCAGGCCACCTGAATGAGCTTTTAGATAGTATTGTGTATCTCATAATGCTCCTAAGGTGGCATTGACTTTAGCCTGACAACTTTGTGTCATTATTAATATACAAATAACCTTTATTTTCTAAATAAATATCTGCTTTATGTAAAACCTAATAGATATGGATTTCCTGGAAACTTAAACTTTTCAAATGTACTTCATAAAAAAATAGTGTCAACACCCCATGTCTAGAAGCCTACCCTTGTCCCAAATCAAACTGTGGAAACTTTCATTTTTAATTAAATTTGTATTTATGAAATGTCATCGGTTATATTTATGTTGATAAGGTTTTTCTATTTTAGGGTGCCTGATATGTGACCAAACACTACGTTTCATTTTAACTCCTACTTATACATTCAAGTCAAAGGTCTGCTTCTAATTATATATAATATCTTGATGACCACACTCCTACCTCCTTACCTATCAGCATAGGACAATGAGTTTAATTTAAAATCTTAAAATTACTTTTATTATAAATTACTCTAACTTTCTTTATCCTTAATTCTTTATTGGCCTGACAGATTCTTCATCAAACTATTTCTAAAAACCCAATTTTAATCTAACTTATAGCCATGCATCTCCCATAATCATGTAATTATATGACAGATTTTTAATATTTTATTCGTTATAAAAACATCACTCACTGTCCTTCAAGTGATTTGTCAATACCGCAGAGCAATGGTTAAATAGATTCATATTCTCACAGATCCTCATCAATATAGTCATTATTAACAAATAAAAACAAATAGTAAAGAGACCTTTTTAAACATTATAACAATCCAGAATAATTTAATAGATTGTAATTTACGTTTTTTAAAATGTTAATTGGGATTCATAATCAACACATGTTTATATGCCCTCCTAATAACAATAAAGTACTTGAATATCCAGTAACTGTTTAGTGAGAATCTATTATATGATGACAATTATCACAGGTTTAGGAACACAAAAAGAAACCAGGTGTGGATATTCATATAATTTATATTCAGCTATATAAATTCCAAAATGTCATCTTTTTTAAAAATTAAAATTATTGTCCTATCTTAGGAGAATAAATTACTATGATATATGAAGAAAAGATGCTCTGACTCTGTTAGGATTTAACACTCTACATAAATTTATATTTGAAAATCAGCCCAACACATTAACTTTCTTTTCTTCATGTTTTATTACAGAGATTCAGACATAGGCTTCAAATGACTCATTAAAGAACAAAAGCAGATGATTGATAGCTTGAAAAAATAACTATATCCATGAGAATAAAACAAGAACATCAACTTCATACATGTATGGTAGACCACAGTTATTTGAGCAACTAGGTGTAGCGGTAGATTCTATATATTTATTGAGCCTCTAGAGTACATGTTGACATCAGCAAAATCAAAATTAATTGGTTTTGTTTGTCAACATTGTTATATTTTACTAACATGAAAAGTAACCATTTATGGCATGTGTGTGTATATCCGGAAAGTTCTGTCCGTTTCTATCACAACAAGTTTTGACACGTAAGCACGTTTATTTGGCTCATGTGTGCCTCTCTATTTTTAACACTTAATGTATACATACTGACGTAGCAAATTAACTAAAACAAAGTTGATTCACGTTAGTCTTATGTGTGAAGCGATAGTGTACCCATGGCTACTGATAAAGTTCATTTACGCCACTGTAATTTTTACGAATTTCAACAAGGAAGAAATGTTACAGAAGCATGTCTGTCGTATCCACCATATTCTCCGGACTTAGCACCCTCTGACTATCACTTGTTTTTGTCCTTACAAAATTTTTTGAGGGGCGAAAATTTAAAAATGAAGAAGATATCAAACAAGCACTGGTCAATTTTTTGCATCAAAAGATAAAACACTTTTCAAAAATGGGATATACAAATTGCCCTCACACTGGCAAAAAATCATTAATAATTATGGCAATTATATTATTTAATAAAGTTTATTGACGGTAAGGAAAATGTGTATTTTGTTTTATTCCAAAAATGGACAGAACTTTCCGGTAGACCTTTTATGGTGTGTGTGTGTGTGTGTGTGTGTGTGTGTGTGTATTGCATATATATATATATATATATATATATATATATATATATATTTAAATTATACCCTAATTTAAACCTAAATTAAAAAGCTGTCTGATTTGTACTTTCCTTCTATAAGAGTCATTATTAGAAAGTGAATAAAGGTTTTAACCCAGGAGTCATGTTTAGCTCTGTGCTTATGGGTAATTCATTGGGAAAAGCTATGGTGTTTATGAAAAAGGAAAAGTATGAGTATGAGGTAATACAAAACCTCATAATGTACTGTTGCAGAATTCAAAGTCTCTGCTCTCATAAGGAACAGCATTTTTTATTGAGAATAATATTTACTGAATAATGACCCTCAAACCTTGCTCTTATTTATTACAACTAAGTTGAGGAAATAACAATAATAATAAATGGAAACATTTTTAACCAATAACGTGAATACTCACACAAATTTATATTATAAGTTTATTAAAATTTTATTTACATAAATATTCTCGACTTCCATATTGAAAATGTTTTATAATAGCTTTGGAAGAAAAATTGTTAATTAATCTAGTTCATAAATCAATGCCTAAGTAGATTAAATCTAAATTTTATTTCCCATTTCTTTAAATATTAGAAAATTTCAACTATTATTGAGAAAAAAACTATGCTTTCTCATTATTTTATAATATCAAACTGTGTTCTAGAAATTGACTATAAAATAAAACATGCTTTTCCATAGGTTTTGTTAAAAAGTTTCAACTGATTTGATTATTCCAGAGATGCATTTTGAAATTATTTTATGATAGAAAACTCTCAGTGAGCAGAAAAAAACTATATATGAACCTACATAGCTTTCTGAACCCTTACATAATAGAAGCTAACAAATGCGAGAGTCTTAAATATAAATTTCTATGGAATGTGTCAAATTCAAAGAACTGTAAGATTAAAATATAATCTTTAACTTTTTCCTTTAAAAATTAAAGACAAGTAGGTTTAAATAAAAATAAATATTTATAACGTACCATTCCTTCAACTTCAACGAATGGATACTCCCTGAGGGCAGGAAATTGTCTGGTTATAGATTTACAAAGCTGAAAATATCTTCTGAAATATAATATCCTTTTGGCCTCAATTTTTTTCCATTACCACTAACCCTTGCTCTAATTTCTCATTAGCATATTTTCAGGAGTCAATGTTGCCACCAAACCTGTTCTTCCAAAATATTCTGATCTTTCTACTTTGCCTGAGCTATATTTGAGCAAAGTCTTTGCCTTTTGTGTCAGCAGATGTAAGACTGGAATTTTTCAAAGAGTTCTTTACTGCGTGTGCTTGTGTGCATGCATATCCACACATGTTCTGGGAATGAATACAAGAAACTATCTGAAACCCATGCATTTCGTGCCGAATGCAAGCTATCGGACAAGTGATACCTGATTCTTTTCTTCCATCATCAATGTTAAAATATAATGTGCCTATCCAGTCCCCTCCTTGGTTAGAATAAAAGTTTATTTCTCTTGTACCTCTAAATTGTACTCTTGTTTTACACTAGATCCATTTTTTAATATCATCTTCTTTCATTCTATTTTTTTTTTTCTTTTCCAAGTGAGAGGAGGGGTTGGTAGAGAGACAGACCCCTACATACACACCAACGAGGATCCACATGCTGCCTCCATCCAGGGCTGATTCTCTGCCCATTTGGGCCATGTTTGCAACTGAGCTATTTTTAGCATTTGCGGTGGAGGTTCTATGGAGCCATCTTCACTGCTTGTGGCTGATGCATCTGAGCCAATCAAACCATGGCTGGAGGAGGAGTAAAAGGAGGAGGAGGAGGAAGAGAGAGAGAGAGAGAGAGAGAGAGAGAGAGAGAGAGAGAGAGAAGGGGGAGATGGAGAGGGACGGGTGGAGAAGCGGGTGGTTGCTTCTCCTGTGTGCCCTGACCAGGTATTTAATCTGGGACACCTACATGCTGGGCTGATGCTCCAGCACTGAGTCAACTGACCAGGGCTCACCTTCTTTATTTATTTGCATTCATTTTGGAAAGATATCTAAAATCTTACTAACATAACAATTTTAAAAATACTTGACACATCAGTAATAAAATAATTTTAGAAAGTTATCTAAAAGTAATAAAGGAATGCTATTTTCTGTGTATCTTCAAGTTCTGCTAGTATACCTTACCTTCCTTACATTTTATTTATTATTGTTGTGGGGGGGGAGGGTGACACTGGTTAACCGAATTGTAGAGGTTTCAGGCACACAATTCAACAAAACATCATCTGTATACTGTTTTGTGTGTTCACGACACAAGTCAATTCTCCATCCATCATCATATGAATTCTGACTTTTGATGACTTATTTTGCTTAGAATGATATTTTCAGGATCAACTCATGTTCTTTCAAGTGCAACATTTCATCATTTTTATGTCTGAGTATTATTTCATTGCACTGTACCTTCTCTATCCAATTATCTATAAAAGGACACTTAAGTTGTTTTTATGTCTTTGCCACTGTGAATAACACTTAAATCAGGGGTCCCCAAACTACGGTCCGCGGGCCACATGCGGCCACCTGAGACCATTTATCCGGCCCCCGCTGCACTTCCGGAAGGGGCACCTCTTTCATTGGAGGTCAATGAAAGGAGCACATTGACCATCTCATTAGCCAAAAGTAGGCCCATAGTTCCCATTGAAATACTGGTCAGTTTTTTATTTTAAATATTGTATTTGTTCCCATTTTGTTTTTTTTACTTTAAAATAAGATATGTGCAGTGTGCATAGGGATTTGTTCATAGTTTTTTTATAGTCCAGCCCTCCAACGGTCTGAGGGACAGTGAACTGGCCCCCTGTGTAAAAAGTTTGGGGACCCCTGACTTAAATGAACATAAGGTTTTATATATCTTTGTAAATAAATATATGTCAAATATTTTAAGTAGAAACCTGGAAGAGGAGTTTCTGGGTATAAAGTATCTCTATTCTAATTTTTTTTTAGGAACCTCCATACTGCTTTTCTGTAGGGACTATAGCAGTTTACATTCACTGCCCTCTATCAATGAATGAGGGTTTCTTTTTCTTCACAAACTATGCAACACTTGTTATTGACGGTCTTGTTGATAACAGCCATTGTAACAGATGAGAGGTGGTATCTCATTGTAGTTTTGATTTGCATTTCTCTAATAACTGGTGAAATTGTACATTTTCTTATTTATCTGTGGATTTTTGTATGTCTTCTTCAAGGGGAGGGTGAGGGAGGTAGGACAGGGTAAGAAGGGGTCAAATATATGACGGCAGAAAGAGGTTTGACTTTGGGTGGTAAACCGACAATGTGGTATACAGATGATGTAGCATAAGATGCACACAGGAAGCCTGTGGGCCGAAAACGGGAGCATAACTCCACCTGACCAGCTCAGAGGTGGCCTGCATGGTGGGTCTTACAAACTTAGAAATCTCAAGTAGTCACGTACGCTATCTGAAATTAAAACTTCTTAACTAAAAGCAAGTCGTGACAGGTAGTCATGTCCTAGACTGGTATCTTCCTTGGCACACAGGTCAGTCTTTACCTTAATTGAGACTATTGTCTTTCTGCATCTATGATATCCTACCTTTGAAAGTCAGAGTAATCCCTTTATTCCAGAGTGCTGAGGACACAATCTCCCATCCGAGCTGGAGACTACAGAACCGCTCTCTCATTGTTATCTTGTTCTCCCTAGTACCATCTCTATGTGCTGTAAATAAGTGGTCCTCAACCCCTGGGCTGCAGACTGGTACTGGTTCATGGGCCATTTGGTACCGGTCCACAGAGAAAGAATAAATAACTTAAATTACTTCCATTTTACTTATATTTCAGTCTGAACGATGTTTTATTTTTAAAAAATGACCAGATTCCCTCTGTTACGTCCATCTAAGACTCACTCTTGACGCTTGTCTCAGTCACGTGATACATTTATCCGTCCCACCCTAAAGGCCAGTCCATGAAAATATTTTCTGACATTAAACCAGTCTGTGGTCCAAAAAAGGTTGGGGACCACTGCTGTAAATGTTCATGGTTAAGTGTCCTACACCCACCAGGGTAAGAAAAGTACATACCGATCTGTTTCACTGGTTATCCAGTCTCAGCTGTTCCCATGCTGTGTTTTCCTCTGCCTCCTTAATCTACCACCAACGGATCTCATGTAGCCCTCCTACATCTTCCTCTTACATTCTGATGTACAACTGCCATTATTCAGAGTATTTTCTTAATCTGTTGAGACGTTGCTTTCCTGCAATTCTCATCAATTTGGCCAAATAAAAAGTCATAAAATTGCTCTATATGTGTAGACATCTTATGTCGATATAATTTTATTAACCCATGTCACACCAATAAATTTAATCTAAAAATAACAAGAAATACAGAGTAGCATCATCATGTGAGAACATATGATATAAATAACTTTTGATGTTACGTTTAAAAAATTTATGATTTAGGTTGTAAAAACCTAATTATGTCTCCTCCTTTGTGTCTTCTGTTCTTAGCAATAAACCAATTGTAGTCACACAGCTAATCTTCTAGCTACTTAAAGCTTTCATGAGCATAACTTTATTCTGTTTTTTCTGTTTTTTTTAAATATTATATACCAATCATCACTAAATAGGGAAGGAAAATCAATGTTTTAGTCAAAGTTCAATGTTTAATTATTATTTATTGCATTCTAATTTTGAGAAATATTTTTAAAAGACAACAAAGCCTTATTGTCTTATATTTTAAGAAATAGCAATGTGTTTCTATATATTCCTTTTAAAAACAGAAATGTTAAAATTAAATAGTAATTTCTTTAACTTATTAAAAGTTAATATTTAGAATACTCATTACTAAATTATTTGTTTCTCTTAATGTACATGTAAGCAAGACTTTTCTCTTTGTAAATAGATTGTTTCTAGATGAAGAGAGATTTCATTTATATTAAAATTATCCAGGTATTATTTTTACTAATCTAGCAAAGATAATGTTCATCATTAAAAATTATATTTGAATTAATAACTATTCTCAATAAGGAATTATATCTGAATATTTAACATAAAAAAGAAACAATACTGAAGAGTCTTACATTTGCCAAACAATAAATGTGTCACTTAAATACAAGACAGTTTTTATAAGAAAAGATAGAAAAGCCAAAAAAGAGTAGCATAAAGTTTTTTTTTTAATTTTTTGTTTTTAATTTTGGTACTAGGCTAACTAAATTTTTTTATATGTATAAACTGGGAGATATTAACTGATAAAGAAGGATGTAGAGGGAAGATTGGTTAGAAAGGAAGTCATTCATTATGGTCTTAGGGTATCCAGGCAAAATAATTCTACGCATTAAAAAATCAAAACAGACTGTCCAATATTGACCCTGCTCTCTTATTGAAGGTGCTAATGAGTTTTTGCAAACAATATTAGTAATTTTACATATATATATAATCACTTTGATATCATTTCAGTATATATTAGCATCCAATAAAAACAGCATTGGATAAATCAGTATAGATTTATTTGAAGAAATTTTATGCTTTTAGGTTTGTCTGAATACGTTTTGGTGATTACCACTAAAACTAAAAAGTCCTCTTTCTTGTACAAAAAAATCCTGTTTTCTTCCAATGTGTTCCATTTTCTCATTGTCTTCTGCTACTACTATTAATTACGTGCTTTTAAAAGTACCCAGTTTAGGCTGTGGCCGGTTGGCTCAGTGGTAGAACGTCGGCCTGGCGAGCAGGAGTCCCAGGTTCGATTCCCAGCCAGGGCACACAGGAGAAGCACCCATCTGCTTCTCCACCCCTCCCCCTCTCCTTCCTCTCTGTCTCTCTCTTCCCCTCCCGCAGCCGAGGCTCCACTGGAGCAAAGTTTGCCCAGGTGCTGAGGATGGCTCCATGGCCTCTGCCTCAGGCGCTAGAATGGCCCTGGTTGTGTAGCACTCGCCGGGTAAAACAGACACTGGAGACGTTTGGAGAGTTTAAGACAAATCTTTATGGCCAAAAGAAATAGAGAACAAAACAAAGGAAAATAAAACCTGCGCAGGGGTGGACTCAAGTGGTAGTAACAAGAGCCACACTGAGCGCCTACAGTCTAGGGGTTTTTATAGCGTAGCAAGCAAGCAGTTCATACAGAAGCGGATTTGGCGTTTAGCAATTGGCTCCTCCAAATTAAATTTTTAGTCATGTGCCTTTAGGCAGTGCCTTTTTCCATAACACAGTATCTTGAGTGGTCACTGCAGTTCCAGCATACCTTTGCCCATCCCGAACATAGCTACTTCCATCTGTGAACAGGGTTAAATCTGCCTTCTCATAGGCCTGATCCCGTAGATCTGGTCTGGCTCCTGTAATGGTATCTAATACTTGTCTACAGTCATGGATCACCGATGAGTCTGGCAACGGGAGCAATGTAGCAGGATTCAAGGCCGTTGTTTTCAAAAATTGTATTGCGGGGTGGGGGGTTCAGCAACTGTGCCTGATACTGTGTTAGTCGGGCGTTCGAGATCCACCTATCCGGTGGAGCCCACAGCACTTGTTCTAAATAGTGCTCTCCAATGACCTGAATGTCTTGACCCAAAGTCAGTTTACTGGCCTCCTTAACAAGGATGGAGGTAGCAGCAAGTGCTCTCAAACAATTGGGCCATCCTGATGACACAGGATCTAGTCTTCTGGACAGATAGGCTACTGGTCTTTTCCAAGGTCCCAGTTCTTGACAGAGGACTCCTAGAGCAATGCCCTTTTTCTCAGTCACAAATAGTTGAAAAGACTTAGACAAGTCTGGCAGGGTTAATGCCGGGGCTGCAACTAGGGCCCCCTTAAGTTTTTGAAAAGACTCTCGTGCCTCCTTTGTCCATACAAATTGTTCCTCTTTTCCCCGTGTTAACTCATGCAAAGGTTTGGCCAGCTCTGCAAATCCCAGTATCCAAAGTCTGCAATATCCCACAGCACCTAAAAATTCTCGTACTTGTCTTTTACTTACAGGCTCAGGAATCTGTAATATGGTCTGAATTCTTTGGCTAGACAAACTACGTTGTCCTCCCCTCAAGTCATACCCCAAGTAACTCACAGTTTGGGTGACAATTTGGGCCTTCTTAGCAGATACTCGATAGCCCATCCGTTGCAATTCTTGGAGTAGTTCTAACGTAGCTTCCTGGCAACTCTCCTGGTTTGGGGCTGCGATAAGGAGATCGTCCACATACTGCAGCAGTACAATTGAAGAGTGGCCAGCTCGAAACTCCTGTAAGTCTTTGCACAAAGCCTCATTAAATATGGTTGGGGAGTTCTTAAAACCCTGAGGGAGCCTGGTCCAAGTGTATTGGCCTGAAAGTCCATTCTCGGGATCATTCCACTCAAAGGCAAACATTTCCTGACTTTGCTTTGCTAATGGAATGCAAAAGAAGGCATCTTTCAAATCCAATACTGAATAGAAAACATGAGTCGGTGGCAATGAACTTAATAGGGTATAGGGGTTTGGCACAGTAGGATGTATGGTCTCTACCCGAGCATTCACTTCACGCAGGTCCTGCACTGGGCGATAGTCTTGAGTTCCAGGCTTTTGTACTGGTAGCAAAGGAGTGTTCCAGGCAGATTGGCATTCCCGGAGAATCCCGGCTTCTAATAAGCACCTCAAGTGCTGTGCTATACCCTGTTTAGCCCGAGCAGGCACAGGATACTGTCTGATGCGTACTGGGCTAGCATCGCTCCGCAACAGCACTACTACAGGCGGCTGATGTATTGCCAATCCCGGAGGATTGTTTTCTGCCCAAACTCCAGGAACCTGCTGCTTTACTTCCTTGGGGATGCCCTTAAACCCGCTCTTACCTTCCGGGAGGGAGGCAATCAGGTATTCTTCTGATATTGGCACAGTCACTAATACCTTGCCTTCTGCATCCTTCTCCTGGTTGAAGGTTATTGTTGCTTGAAATTTTTGCAACAGATCTCGTCCCAACAGCGGGTAAGGGCAGTCTGGAATAATCAGGAATGAATGAGTAATAGTCCCTCGCGCCAGGTCCGTAATCCGTGCAGTGGCTCGAGGATATGTGACAGCTTTGCCAGTGACCCCTATTACCTTTGTGGATTCCTTTTGTAATGTCCCAAGTGGTCTCTTTAGGACGGAATAAGTGGCCCCTGTGTCAACTAGGAAGGTAGTTGGTTTCCCTTCAATTGACAGTGTGACCATAGGCTCCTGGGGGCCAACGGAAATGGAGCCTTGGCCCCGTCAATCTAATTGGAGCAAAACTTGTGAGCCTTGTTCCTGATTTACGGCCTGTAGCTTAGGGCAATCCTTCTTCCAATGACCTTTCTCTTTGCAATAAGCACACTGGTCTCTATCTAGTTGCTTCTGCGGGAAAGTTACCTTCTTTCCCTTAAAGGGCTGCTGTTTTCCCTTTTTTCCCTTTTGATTGCTGTGCCAAGAGTAGTTTTACAGCTGTTCTCCCTAACTCAGGGTCATCGCGATTGACAAAGACTCTCTGTGCTATTTCTAATAATTCACTCCTATTCTTTCCCTCAAATCCTTCTATTTTCTGGAGCTTCTTTCTAATGTCTGGGGCTGCCTGAGTGACAAAGGTTATGTTTATTAGCTTGCGATTTTCCTCTGCCTCAGGATCAATAGGGGTATAAACCCGGTAGGCCTCCATTAGCCGCTCTAAATATGCAGCAGGGGACTCATCCTTCCCCTGAGTTACCTCACCTACCTTACTAAAGTTGGTTGGTTTCTTAGCAGCTGCCCTTATTCCCCTTAATAGAGCCTAGCGATATTGGGTAAGCGATTCCCTATCCCTGTCATTGTTTGGATCCCAACTGGGGGGGCTCCTGGGGAGAGTCCTCTCTAGTTCCCTTTCAGTGCCCCCCTCTTCCCTAAATACTTTTTCAGCTTCTTGGCTGATGCGGGTTCTTTCTTCCGTTGTGAACAAAGTGTGCAAAAGCTGCTGACAATCATCCCAAGTTGGTTGATGGGTCCTGAAAACAGTCTCAAGCAAAGAAATTAACCCCTGAGGTTTCTCTGAAAATGGCGGGGTCTGATGTTTCCAATTATAAATGTCACTAGTAGAAAAAGGAATATAAATCATTCGGGACGGTGCATGTGATCCTTCATCTAGTGGTGGCAACACCTCCCTAAGAGGTAACATTGGGGCACCTCCGGCAAAGGAAGGTTGAGCATAAGGGGTTCCCCCCCAGGTGTGGGGAGGACTCTGGACATTCTCGGGCACAGTTGAATCTGGCTCCCTGGGCTTCTGATAAGGAGGAGGATAATTTACAGGGTCTGCTATATCCTCAGTAACATCAGAAAGGACCGGATACGATTTGGGAGGCTCTTTTTCAGGTGCAGGTGGAGCGGAGGGAGGGCGAGGCTTAATGTCCGCAGCGCTCACACAAATAGCTCTCTTAACCTTTTGATTTGCTTTTATGCACCTCTTAATGTACCCAGGTTTGTCTGTAGCTATATCTATCCAAACATCTATATACACATATTGGTCTGGGTGAGGTACCTGATATATAATGGCTCTTACTGCAAAAACTATGGGCAGATCAAAGGTTCCTTCAGATGGCCATCCAACCTTAAGAGATGGCCACTCTACTTGGCTTAAGGTCCGGAGAGTTTCTCGATCGGGTGGAGGTCCCCCATAACCCTGAGCTCTCTTCTGAAAATCAGAGAAGTTACTTAAAATGCAATCAAGAGGGGATTTAAGAGTAGATTCTTGCTGTCCCATCTCGCGGTGCTTGTTCTTCTCAGCCAGGTATGCTTCTAGTCCTACAAAGACAACACACAGGATTCCCCACCCTATAAGCAGGGTGATCCAAATAGATGAGCGCTGATCACACTGTACTGGCAAACAAATTAACACTAAACACAACAATGCAGCAAATCCAAGGAGGGCAATACACAAAATTTCCTACACAGTCATTCAGGCTAAACAAACAACCAGACAGCAGCGCGGCGCAGCGCGAGTGAGCTCACTACTTTGAAACGATTGATCGATTTCAGACAGAAACAGAAACCTTGGCCGGCAGCGTCCTGCCCTTTGGCCCGAGTGTCTGGGCGGGTCACTGACAGTGTCCTGTCTGCCACCACAGACTGTAAGTGCTCCGGAGCCAGATTACAAAAACAAGAAATTCTATAACAAAATACTCACCAGCTCAAACAGCTGTTCCGCCTGTCCCCAGTCAAGATACCCGTAATGGGCAATCCCGGGCGAGCCCCCATAAAATGTAGCACTCGCCGGGTAAAACAGACACTGGAGACGTTAGGAGAGTTTAAGACAAATCTTTATGGCCAAAAGAAATAGAGAACAAAACAAAGGAAAATAAAACCTGCGCAGGGGTGGACTCAAGTGGTAGTAACAAGAGCCACACCGAGCGCCTACAGTCTAGGGGTTTTTATAGCGTAGCAAGCAAGCAGTTCATACAGAAGCGGATTTGGCGTTTAGCAATTGGCTCCTCCAAATTAAATTTTTAGTCATGTGCCTTAGTAACCAGTCATACGGTTGAAAGCCCCCAGCTGGAAATGTCCCTATCTATCCCCTAGGATGTGGTCACATTAACTATCTTAGGAGTTTTTACGACTTCCTTATCTCAAGGACTCATCAGTTCCTAGTCATCCTGGGAGTCTAACGACTTCCCTATCTCTAGGACTCATCTGTCTTATTCATCCTGGGAGTCTGGTCTCATCTAGGGAGTCTGGTCTCATCTATTCCGGGAATGTGCTGTACTTACTGGACCAGTTCCTTTTAAGTTATTTTCTCAAGCCTATTAATGTATTTTATAGCTTTTATTCGAATGTCGCAGTTGCACAAAGCAATGCCCCAGATGGGCAGAGCGTCACCCCCTGGTAGGCATGCTGGGTGGATCCCGGGTCAGGCGCATGCGGAAGTCTGTCTGACTGCCTCCCCGTTTCCAACTTCAGAAAAATACAAAAAAATAAAAAATAAATAAATAAAAGTATCCAGTTTAAATAATAAAAGATATACATCTAAATTTATTTAATTTAATGTTTTTCATAGGTACTACTATACAATTTTTTGCCCCCTGTATGTAATTTTTTTGGAGGCTCCTGTGAGGAAACATGGTCTCCTGTTAAAATTCCTTTGCCACAGAAACTAGCCCAGGTGCTAAATTTCCAATTACAGTGAAGTAAACTATCAAATGAAAGATATTAATGATACTTTTTTGCATTTAGACTTTACGTCTTTTCATTCCACTAGAGTACCATAATCTGAATTCAAGCGTGCTGCTCTGAATAACAGCGTCAGATTTCCTGGCCGCAGTCTTTGTTGCTCGCTAGTTCTCAGAAATGTGGCCATTGACTTGCCTGTCTATTGAGTTGCTGCTGGGACAATACTGAACATTTAGGTGTTTTTTTCAGCGCTCTGAAATTTGTACTTCTGGCAGAAATAAAATAAAATGTCACCTGAGCACATTTCTGTTTGAGGTATGATTTCTTCTAACTGATAGATTATAAGAATCCCATTGTTTATGAAAACTGCTGTTTTAAAGACTTGTGACAAGTTTTATTTCATGGAGAAATCAATTCTCACATGTAACAGCACAACAGCAAGGCTGAGACGGTTATTGCCTCGGGCATCATTTTTCAACAGGTGTTCCACAAGTGGCACACCGGCGTGCTGGGTGAATTTTTAAAACATGCAATACCTGACTATTTAATCCAGGGCACTGACCACTTTTCCCTTAGATGGTCAAATCAAAAAATGACAAAAGCCAATACAATAGCCATCCAGTGTGAATGAATCAAAACGATACCTATTTTTTTCTGTCATATCGGCAAAAAGTATTTTATCTTTCTGGTGTGCCAAAAAATTTTAGTAATGAGTTTGTTTGTGCCATGAAATGAAAAAGGTTGATAATCACTATCTTAGGAATGCCATGAGTTGGAGGTTTTAGTTTTGTATGGAATAGAAGTATTCGTTAAATACACTGTGGACAGCTTTGTAAAAAAAATAAAGTAGGCAGATATGGAAAAATTGGAGTTATTCTAAATTAAAGAAACAAAGTTCACTCAAGTTATGTAATATTTTTGTAACATTTTTAAAAAGAAATGAAACCAGTTGGGCTTACATTTATTTATTTTTCTTTATATAAATTATTATAGACCTTTATATTTATACATGTTCAAAAGCAAATTCTTCGAGTCTTAGCATTCTCCTAAGATAGAGGAATGCAGATATGATAGAACAGATTAGAAAAGCTTTCTTTCTAACCATCAGATTCGTATGCTTTCTTGAATCTAGTGAGTGATTCTTTGTTATTTTTCAATGTTTGTATTCAATTTCATTCTGTATTACTATGAAGTTGAAAGAAAACACTAATTTCTAGTTCCTTCATTTTAAATTGTAGACAACATCTATATTCACACTCTCTAAAATGTTATAGTCAAATGTATTTGTTTTATAATGTAGTTTTGCATTAATTTGCTACATGATATTATTCTACTTAATTTACAGCAAAAATAGTTTCCATTTTAATAACAAATCAAGGTCGCCAAAAACATGATTGAAAACTCCAAAACCACTTAATCTTGTATTTTACACTTTTATATTTATCTCAGAAAAGATAGTGCTCCTTGTTCACTTCATAATTGCTTGTATGCAGTCCTCTCTCAGGGATAAAGTTGATCTCTGGGTGACATTGAGGTTTATATACTCAAAAGGTAAGAAACGAAAAAACAAGCATCAGACATGGCTGCACTACACAGACACGGAATTGAGGTGACACATTAAGCCATCATTTCTATGGAGGACGGTATTGACATACTGCATTATTTTAATCTTAATTAAAAATAATTGTGCAGCGTGTGTGCTTTCTTAGCTTTTAATTAACATAAGCTCCTCAAAACCAAAGTGGCAGCATAATAATGCATTTATAATTTATAGTATAAATGGTAGCCCTAGGGAAAATGCATTGCTATAATTCTCTTGTAGGTCGGCTGATGTCACCACACTGCTGATGAAAATGCCAATCAATTACTGGATGAACAGGGAGAAAGCAAGCTTTAGATATGACTTACATTTTTAAAGTATTATATATATTTTTGTTTTATCATCCTTCATCCCAAATTAGTAGTCCTACCTGTGTATGTGTGTGTGCATGTGTGTGTAGTATGATGTGGCATATTTACAAATAAGGTGTATCTGCATGTGACTGTCAACTTAGTTTAAACACGGCAGGCTTTAATTAGGATTCCAAATAAGTAACCTGCAAGTAGTTAAATAGCAATAGATGCTGGCTGTGGTCATGTACATGAGGACAGCATCTTTAGTTCCAACTACCTGTAATGTTAATTGTTTCATGAGTATCTTTACTCACTCCTAGCATGATGATTTACATTTTCGTAGGGATCATTGGGGCAGATAATTTAAAATAACAGAAAATCTCCCGTCATTTATACATGACCTTAAAAAGAATGTTCAACTTGGATTCGGGATACATTCACATTCTTTATTATCTCTTCCTTTAGCTAAGAGTGCAATGTGAGGTGGCCCAAAAGAATTCAAGGTAAAAGGGAACATCTTAAAATGACTAGTTCAGATCATGCACATGTGGATTAGCTTCAGAGCATTCTACTTGTCTGTATGAGAATCTAATGCCTGCTTAATCTTCATTATTCTGCTGATTTATTCTATCCTGAGACCAAATGCATGATTACAAGCCAGGATTTCCTGGGTCATCCTTAAATAAAATAGCAAACATTAGTCTAATCATCCCACTTGAAATATTTCATACAGAATATAATGTACAATTTTTTAAAGACAAACTTTGAAATTGTTTTTAGTCCCTAACACATAAGCACTCTCAATAAAACTCAAACCAGAATACACTTTCACTAATCAGTACAGGAATATTTTAGAGCTGCCTCTTGCAAGCCATCATGAGACAAATACTTTCTTTGAGAAGTAGATTTATTTTTCTCTGTTAGATAATGTTAATTTAAGATATTTCTTCCCTGGCCAGCTGGCTCAGTGGTAGAGCACCGGCCCAGCTTGTGGAAGTCCTGGGTTCAATTCCTGGCCAGGGCACACAGGAGAAGCGTCCATCTGCTTCTCCACCCCTCCCCCTCTCCTTCCTCTCTGTCTCTCTCTTCCCCTCCCACAGCCAAGGCTCTATGGGAGCAAAGTTGGCCCCGGGCACTGAGGATCACTCCATGGCCTCTGCCTCAGGCACTAGAATGGCTCTGGTTGCAGCAGAGCAAAACCCCAGATGGGCAGACCATCACCCCTTGGTGGGCATGCCAGGTGGACCCCAGTCAGGCACATGCGGGAGGCGGGAGTCTGTCTTTCTGCCTCCCTGCTTTTTATTTCAGAAAATATTATATATATATATATATATATTTCTTTATTTTTCTCATTCATTCTTTCCAGTAAATGAAAAGATTGTTGATTTCATTTCTGGATATAATGTTGAATATATGCTTATTTTAACATGTACATATGTTCTCCCCTGGGGAAGTAGAAATATAGTTTTCAAATACTTTATAGAAAATAATTTTTACTGTATATATTTTACTAAAAACTAAATATGTATAATTTATCTGAAAAAATATGTATAATCACTTTATTATTTACAAAATTTATTTAAATATTTTTCTTTTATACTCTCAGTTTTATAATCAATAGAGTTAGTTCCACCAGTAATCATGTTTTGTTAACTAAAAGCTAGTCACCATAAATTATTTCATTACTACTAATACCATCACTAATAGAATAATTATTTTCATTATGAAATTGATGAATTGTTATCTAATTTTATTCTCAATATTAATCTACTATCTCTAAAATGTGTTTTCATATTATAATCATAAGAGAAATATTGTGAATCACAACTGAAATATGTGGTATTAAGAAGTAGAATAGCCTGACCAGGCGGTGGTGCAGTGGATAGGGCATCAGACTAGGATGTGGAGGACCCAGGTTTGAGACCCCGAGGTTGCCAGCTTGAGTACAGGCTCATCTGTTTTGAACAAAGCTCACCAGCTTGGACCCAAGGTCGCTGGCTTGAATAAGGGGTTACTTGGTCGGCTGAAGGCCCACGCTCAAGGCACATATGAGAAAGCAAGCAATGAATGAACAAGTAAGGTGTCACAACAAAAAGCTTATGATTGATGCTTCTCATCTCTCTGTATTCCTGTCTGTCTGTCCCTATCTAACCCTCTCTCTGTTTCTCTCTGTCTCTGTAAAAAAAATGTAGAAGTAGAGTAAAAAAAAGAATCAGAAAGAAAATTAAATTATATTTATGAGTCATACCCCTCATGGGAGGATTTCCTTTTGAATTGTTTTAACACTATTTTTGCTTAACTTTTCTAAAGTTCTATTGGAAAATAGATCTTTCTTCTGCCAAATCACCTAATCCTTTATTAGACCCTTTTGAACTTTGAACTTGTCTATAAAGTGGAAGAGAAATCTACTTTTCAGTAGCTTCTAGACATTTGCCCTGGTTATATACTTTTAGGAACAGAGTGGTCTATACTTCATGATTCTGCCTTAGAAAATTCCTTCATATATTTGAAAGGTGCTTTCATCTTCTCAATTTTCTCTTATTTCAAGATAACACTAAATACTTCAATATTATTTTTTTTCCTTTCTACCTCTAAATAAAAGGACTCAGTGCTTTAATGCAAGCAAGGACCCCAGACACTCAGCAGCTTCCCCCTCACTGTTTCCAGCCTTTGAATCATCTTATTTCCATGAACTCTAAGAAATTATATATTTCCTTGGGAAATTCTTAGACTAGACTGAATTTCATATCACTTCTTTTATTCTGTAGTTTTCTAATAAAATTTAATAATTGTGTATTTTTTTTGTCAAAGACTGGTTCAAATAAGAAAAGCAAAGACACCTTTTATGTTTCTATAAATTCAGTAATTCACTTTTTTTTTTTGCTGGAATTTGTTACTTGCTATGGAAGTATATTATTGAATTGCATTTTAACTCATATTTCTTTATTTTATTGAAAAAATAATTCATAAAATTACTGATAAAAATCTGAATTTTATACCTTAAGAGTTTGATACTCTCTTTAAATATATTAGATTAGTATATATCCAAACAAAAGGTGAAGTGATTAGATTGAGATGTCTTTTGTTCCCGGAATATACCCTAATATAGCTTGACCAGGTAGTGGAGCAGTGGATGGACTGTTTGTCTCGACACTGAGAACCCAGGTTCAAAACCCCAAGGTTGCCGGCTTGATTGAGGGTTCATCAGCTTGAGCCCAAGGTTTCTAGCTTGAGCAAAGTATCACTGGCTGGAGCCCCTCAGTCAAAGCACATATGAGAAAATAATCAACGAGCCACTAAGTTGCCACAACTGAGTTGATGATTCTCTCTTCCTTCCTGACTTTCTGTCCTTCTCTTTTTCATTCTCTTTCATATTAAAAAAATAATAGCCTATATTTTATTGTCAGTTTATTGACTTTTTTGAGAATTTTATATAGTATCACTTTAAAAGAAGTGATTTTAATAACTGATATTTGCATAATGTTTTACATTTGAAGAACTTAAAGTGCTTTTATATATATTAGATTTAGAAAACCAGATTCTGTTTATTTTAAATGTTATTCTCACAGCAAAAATAATGTATGCATACTGAGTAATAATATTGTGAATTCAGCTCATATCTGCAATAGCATATTTGAATATAATCATAACTTTGGTAATTATACATTTTAATTGTCTCATACATTTTCTAATGTTTTTGTTGCTTCTTCTTAGAACAACAGAAACACTAACAATAATGATAAGAATGATGGCAGCAAAATATACTCTCTGTACTCACAAGAACAAATTGATGTACAGTGTCAAAAATAATTATAGCAAATGACTGAACAATATCACAAAATTTAAGTTCTTCTTTAGTAAATTTCATAACCTGACAATTTTCTGTTTTCTAGGCACTATCATTTTTGATGTTTGGTATAGAGATTATGTTTTAAGGACATCTTATTGGTGTATGTGCCCTAAACCTGTCTTGGTAAATTAACCCTTTTGAGACACAAATTATGTCAACCTTTAATTTTGGAATATAATTTTATTAATTAATATCACTCCAGTAAATTAAAATCAATCAACCTAACATTCACATTAGTAGTTTAGGCAAAAAAAAAAAAAAAAAAAAAAAATATATATATATATATATATATATAGTATATATTGTTTATGAGTGAGAATAAACATTACATTTAACTCCTTTAAATATAAACATGCATCTAATAAAGGTACTATATTAATTTAGTCTACACTCACATAGCTTTTTCAGAAATCTTTGTGAAAAGGAAGTAAGGTGCTTACAATATTCTTTTCTAATAGTTATGGTAGAAAGATATTATTGGTGGAGCATCTCTAGGGTCTTTTTAAAATTTTATTATTTTTCAGATTCTTCCAACAAGCTATAAAATTAAGGTTATTATTATTATTATTATTTTTTTTTGCCTGACCAGGTGGTGGGACAGTGGATAGAGCATAGGACTGGGACATGGAGGACCCAGGTTTAAAATTCAGACGTTGCTGGCTTGAGCATGGGCTCATAGACATGACACCATGGTTGCTTCCTTGAGCCCAAGGTTGCTGGCTTGGACAAGGGGTCACTTGCTCTGCTGTAGCCCTGGTCAAGGCAAATACATATGAGAAAGCAATCAATGAATAACTAAAGAGTCACAACAGGCCCTGGCCAGTTGGCTCAGCAGTAGAGCATCGGCCTGGCGTGCGGGGGACCCAGGTTCAATTCCCGGCCAGGGCAGATAGGAGAAGCGCCCATTTGCTTCTCCACTCCCCCCTTCCTCTCTGTCTCTCTCTTCCCCTCCTGCAGCCAAGGCTCCATTGGAGCAAAGATGGCCCGGTCGCTGGAGATGGCTCCTTGGCCTCTGCCCCAGGCGCTAGAGTGGCTCTGGTGGCGGCAGAGTGATGCCCCAGACGGGCAGAGCATCGCCCCCTGGTGGGCAGAGCATCGCTTCTGGTGGGCGGGCCGGGTGGATCCTGGTCGGGCACATGCGGGAGTCTGTCTGACTGTCTCTCCCCGTTTCCAGCTTCAGAAAAATACAAAAAAAAAAAAAAAAAAAGAGTCACAACAAAGGACTGATGCTTCTCATCTCTCTCCCTTGCTGTCCATCTGTCCCTATCTGTCCCTCTCTCTGTGTCTCTCTCTCTGTCCCTGTGAGAATAAAAAAAGTTTAATTTTTTTTATATTCAGGAAACTTACTAAGTTTTCTAAAATATATATGTCATTTAGGTTTAACTTTATATGAAGCATGGTTAAAATTTACAGAAACCAAATAAAGTTCAAGTTTACAGAAAAATTGTATACAGTATTGAGTAAATTTCTGCTTAGTTCTCTAAACAGGATTTATTGATATTATTTATAAGTATTT